>NC_072379.2:51798333-52101363 GCF_028885625.2 Pongo pygmaeus | reverse complement strand
GCATATCTTAACAATTTCAGTTCTGGCTGACTTAGCATGAAAATCTGCCAAAGTACTTTCTTAGTATTTAAACTGTTATTGTCCTGCTTGGGTTAGCAGTTTTATAAACCAGTCAGTCCTTCAGTAGAGTTCTGGGAATTCTTACCCAGTCCAAATAATATGATCCTAAAGTTAGAATAAAACTGTATTCAGGAGTGCTTAACAATGTCCTTTCCATTTTTTCCAAGAACCACCTTGTAGACACAACACTTTAGGATTACAGTGTTTTCTAAGGAGCTTTCAGAAAAAGCACGAGAATCAAACAAACAATTATGGACAACAAGATTTAAAATGATCATGGATAAAGACACAATTGACCAAAAAATGGTTGTTTCTGTGGCCTACAATAATTTAATATAATAACCATAATTATGACTGACACATACAAGACGTATCTGAATTTCAGGAATTTAATACAATTTTGAAATACATATTAGTTACATTCATATAACTGTAACTCAAAAAAGGTTAAACATTATTTATTATTTGACACTGCTTCCCATATAATTTAGTGGTATGAACGAAGTCTGTTTATTACCTTTCTTTTGGATGCTTCAGAGACCCTCAGTAACATCTTGAGTGAGTTTGAGATAAAAATACTTGATTTTTGATATTGAAATTCTATTTTGGAAAGTTTGTCAAATATGCCAAAGGTTAAAACACTTGATCAAAGTAGAATCACAAGTCATTGTGAAATAAAACTAAGTGACAAAAAATGTTAAAGGCACAAAGCACAAGAAATTGTCTTGATGAAACATTGATTTTTCTTCTTAGGCCAGTTACCTAAAATGTAAAGAAAAGCTTCTCATAATTTTCTACTGAGAACAGATCAATGCTCCCAGAAAACCCAGTTGTTCCAAAACAGGTGCCCAAACTCTAGCCTTACATCAGGGTACTTTTGATACTACTAATGCTCAATTTTTAGAAAAACTTAAAAATAATTCCCTCTAATTTTAGCCAGCTTGATCACAAATAAAATTCCTTTCCTAAGACTGATCTCTTACAAACTTCTACAACCTTTTCTCTTTTTCATTTTGGAAGAACCAATCATTCTACTTTAAGACAAGGTTACCTATTTTTCTTTTTCCATAACTAAAACACACCTTTTATGTAAGTGACACTTAACAAAAACACATCTTACTTTGTTTGCATAAGAAGTTGTTTTAATTACCATATTAGACTTTTTTAAAACTCAAGCTACATTAATTTCTAGTGAAAACCTAGGATGTAAGCAATTTTAAACTGCAGCATTCAATTCTGAACTATCAGCATTTTGTAGGTAAAAAGTATTTTATATATTTTAGAGACATATTTCCTCCTAACACAATTTTTATAGCTTTTACTAGACCCAGATATATTTAGCTTCTCTATGCTATATAAAAACAAGAAGTCAAAGTATATAAACTTGAACATGTTTAATAATGTCTCAATATTTTAACTTAGAAATGACTCAGACATTTAATGAGTATTTATTAAATTAACATGATTTTAAGATTTTCAAATTTCTGAAAAAGATTTTTGAAATGATGACAAGTTCATTTATAAATTTTTATGTCATTTACATTCACGTAATTTACTCATTATTAACAATGATATTTGAATTGTTCATTGATATGGTTTGGCTGTGTCCCCACCATAATCTCATCTTGAATTGTAGTTTCCATACTTTCCACATGTTGTGGGAGGGACCCAGTGGGAGACAATTGAATAATGGGAGTGGTTTCCCCCATACTGTTCTTGTGGTAGTGAATAAGTCTCATGAGATCTGAGGGTTTTATAAGGGGAAAGCCCTTTTGTTTGGCTCTCATTCTGCTCTTGTCTGCCACCATGTGAGATGTGCCTTTCACCTTCCACCATGATTGTGAGGCCTCCCCAGTCACGTGGAACTGTGAGTCCATTAAACCTCTCTCTTTTCTAAATTGTCCAGTCTCCAGTATGTCTTTACCAGCAGTGTGAAAATGGACTTAAATAGTAAATTGGTACTGGGAGTGGGGTGCTGCTGAAAAGATACCTGAATGTGTGAAAGCAACTTTAGAACTGGGTAGCATGCAGAGGTTGGAACAGTTTGGAGGGCTCAGAAAAACACAGGAAAATTTGGGAAAGTCTGGAACTCCCTAAAGACTTGTTGAATAGCTTTGACGAAAATGCTGATAATGATATGAACAATGAAATCCAGGCTGAGGTGGCTCCAGATGAAGATGAGGAACTTTTGGGAACAGGAGCAAAAGTGACTTGTTATGTTTTAGCAGAGATCTTTGCAGCAGCCCCTCCCATCACAGGCCCAGAGGCCTAAGAGGAAAAAATGGTTTTGTGGGCCAGGTCCAGGGCCCTACTGCTGTGTACAGCCTAGTAACTTGGTGCCCTGAGTCCAAGCAACTCTAGCTGTAGCTAAAAGAGGCTAAGGTACAGCTCAGGCCATGGCTTAGGAGGGTACAAGCCCCAAGCCTTGGCAGCTTCCACATGGTATTGAGCCTACAGGTGCACAGAAGTCAAGAATTGAGATTTGGGAACCTCCACCTAGATTTCAGAGGATGTATGGAAATGCCTGGATGTCCAGGAAGAAGTTTGCTGTAGGGGTGGGAACCTCATGGAAAACCTCTCCTAGGGCAATGCACAAGGGAAATGTGGGATTGAAGCCCCCACACAGTGTCCCCACTGGGGCACTGCCTAGTGGAGCCGTGAGAAGAAGGTCACCATCCTCCAGACCCCAGAATGGTAGATCCACCAACAGTTTGCACCGTATACCTGAAAAAGCTGCAGACCCTCAATGCCAGCCCACGAAAGCAGCCAGGATGGAGGCTATCCTCTGAAAAGCCACAGGGGCAGAGCTGCCCAAGGCTGTGGGAGCTCATCTCTTGCATCAGTGTGACCTGGATGTGAGACATGGAGTCAAAGGAGATCATTTTGCAGCTTTAAGATTTGACTGCCCCACTGGATTTTCGACTTGCATGGGACCTGTAGCCCCTTTGTTTTGGCCAATTTTTCCCATTTAGAACAGCTGTATTTAACCAATGCCTGTACCCCCATTGTATCTAGGAAGTAACTAACTTGCTTTTGATTTTATAGGCTCATAGGCAGAAGGGACTTTCCTTATCTCAGATGAGATTTGGACTGTGGACTTTTGAGTTAATGCTGAAATGAGTTAAGACTTTTGGAGACTGTTGGGAAGGCATGATTGTATTTTGGAATGTGAAAGGGACATGAGATTTGGGAGGGTCCAGGGGCGGAATGATATGGTTTGATTATGTTTCCACACAAATCTCATCTCAAATTGCAGCTGCCATAATTCCCATGTATTGGGGGAGGGACCCGACGGGAGATAATTGAATCATGGGAGTGGTTTCCCCCATACTGTTCTCATGGTAGTGAATAAGTCTCATGAGAGCTGATAGTTTCACAAGGGGAAAGCCCTTTCACCTGGCTTTCATTCTGCTCTTGTCCTCTGCCTTGTGCAATGTGCCTTTCACCTTCCACTATGGTTGTTAGACCTCCCCAGCCATGTGGAACTGTGAGTCTATTAAACTTCTTTCTTTTGTAAATTGCCCAGTCTCTGGTATGTCTTTATCAGCAGCATTAAAACAGACTAATACATTAATTAAACAAAGTTAGCCATTGAAGGGGTTCAGGAAATATCACTCCAAATTATGTTGCTTTGGTATATTATTGCTACCAATAAGTAAGAAGAGCAATGCTTTTTGAATTCCCCTTCTCTGTGTCAAGACAGGTTTTTCAAAGGAATTCAATTGTCATCAATCTGTTCCTTAGTGAGTTTCAGCAATCAGAAAAATTTTACTCTTATTACAGGAGAAAAGACTTCATCACACCCAGACAGATCTTGTCACAAACCATCGCCCATTATTATGACAGCTCATTCATCTTTCCCAAAAGACATTTACTCTGAAGAATTTCTTATACCACCTCTCCATTTTACCCATGCCAGCAGGGGGTTAAGTCAAGGGACTCATTCTTTTCTTGATTGACTCATCTAGTTATTGTCCTAAGTGACTGTTAGCTAGGTTGCTCTTTGTAATCTTACACTTTTTGAATTTTCAAATTCTTCAAACTGGGGTAAATAGTGCAGACTGGTTTGGGGCTCTGCAGTGTTGGGGGACCAACATATTTACCTTTGGTCCATCCAAACATTGGTAGATTTAGCCTTGTTTTAACTTCATCACTGGCTGCTTTACTTAAAGAACCATCTAAAATTTTTACCCCAAATTTTCATTTCCAAAAGGATGGCTTATTTAAACCAAGGTAGAAAATTCACATCTCAAAAGCACAGAGCTGAGACTTCAGGCCTACATACCATCATTTGTCTAAACATAAGAAGGAGGGTATATTTAAATGCTTTAGGACAAGATGGCCGGGAAAATCACTGTAAACAGAGACAAGACTAGCTATGTGAATTTAAACCAAGGCTTTCTTCATTGTAAAAGTTTCTAGTGACACAATCCTTTCTCTATTCCAGAGGAAGTACAGAGAGGTGCAGAGAGTCAAACAGCCTTACAAATGGAGATTTCGTTTACAGATGGAAGTGTGTCTCTTTATCCTTTATACCTTGCCTACTGTATAGATACAAGTGTAAACACTTATAGAAGTGTTTCAAAATAGCCAGCTAAATACCAAAAAGGTGTATTTTGGAGGTGTGTTAGTTCAATAGGTGGTCTTTTTAACTTAGCTTCTGTTTCTTGGCTAAAATTACTAAGTTCAGAGTGGAGCTAATAAACGGAGCAAAGAAAGCATTCTCTATGCCTGGACAAACATAAATGCTCTGAAAAAGAAGCCAGCCTACTTTACCTGAGGGCATACCTTTTATGAACACTTTCTCCAGCTTTTTTTTTTTTTTTTTAACCTCTGGGGTGGTGTTACCAGTTGAGGATGTCCAGGTTTTTGGCATTTTGAACAAAGAATTGGACAAAACACACAAATAAAGCAAGGAAAGAACGAAGCAACAAAAGCAGAGATTTATTGAAAACGAAAGCACACTCCACAGGATGGGAGTGGGCCTGAGCAAGCAGCTCAAGGGCCTCAGTTACAGAATTTGCTGGGTCTCAATACCCTCTGGAGGTTTTCAATTGGTTACTTGGTGTATGCCCTATGTAAATGAAGAGAATAAAGTCAAGTTATAAAATCATTTACTTGGTATGCACCCCATGTAAGTAGAGAAGATGGAGTAAAGTTGCAAAGCCATTCACATTCCTGTCATTGCTGAAGTGTTTCCATTCGGTTTAGTTCTAGGAAGTCCTTAGGTTCCCTGACTCCAGGTCCTATTCTCCTGCCTCATTGGGATAATAACTAAGCCAAAGGTTTGCAGTTTCAATTTTTAAAAATCCATTTGTTGCTTAAGCTTTTTATTTACCTTTTGTAAAGAGTATTTTAAAAGAGAGAATAAAAATATTAGGCCAGTCACGGTGGCTCACACCTGTAATCCCAGCACTTTGGGAGGCCAAGGCAGGTGGATCACCTGAGGTCAGGAGCTCAAGATCAACCTGGCCAATGTGGTGAAACCCCATCTCTACTAAAAATAAAAAAATTAGCTGGACATGGTGGCGAGTATCTGTAATCCCAGCCACTCGGGAAGCTGAGGCAGGAGAATCACTTGAACCCAGGAGGCGGAGGTTGCAGTGAGCTGAGGCTGTGCCATTGCACACCAGCCTGGGTGACAAGAAGGAAATTCCATTTCAAAAAAAAATTAAAATCTCTTTAGAAACTTCTGCACATCAATAGGTGTCTTGGGTGAGCCTAATTTAAGAGACCTCAATTTTAGATGCACTTCTTAAAGTGCAGTGTTGTTCATTTGGAATGCCTCACTGTAATTTTTAATTATCATTAATAACATTTCACTGTTTTTGTAAGCATTTGCTGCTTACAATATCTAATACTTTTACATGTAAAGGTAGGTGTGGCCAGAAGATAAAACACCCAGATCTTCAGAAACTAAGGATCCCATTTTTAATTGAGTCTTGGCTTTTGTTCTTAGATATGCTTAATCAATATAGCCAGTAATATTCCTGTACCAGAATACACAAGAACAAGAAACAAAGGGGATAAAACAAAAATCCCTGAGAATTTCCAAAAGCTGGAAATTCTTATTTACTGCAGAAATTGTCATTTACTACCAGTATCTCTCTGACCCAGTCAGACATCTGAGCCCTCTAACTGGATTTAATCCAAGCAATTATTATATCTAATTTTATCCTAGACCGAGTTAAATTTTTGCCATGACTTCCAAACTCCAAAATTTGCTCAAACAAACTCAGATAGCTCAAGACATGAAAGAAATGAACACAATGGGCCTGGCAGATACCTGGCTATTTTATGCCTCTTTGCAATTATCTCCATCCAGAACCCTAGTGTTACCTACTTCAAGGAAGAACTTTTGTCATCCTTGAAAGATCAGCTACCCCATGAAGACTTTCCTCCTTTTCTTTGTTCTCCTCCTTACTAACATCCCACTTCCCCTTTTACACAAATCTACAACTCACCTGTAATTTACAATTTATAGGGTTACAATGAGAAGTTAGCTCTAACTTGCAAACAAGGGAAGCAAAATGATTCTCTGAGAGAATCATCTCGTCCCTTAACACTGACACATAAAGGTTCAAGGCAGAGGATTCAAAGACATTTTAAAGAGATAGAATAGTTTCCAAGCTTGAAAGATTGAGTTATAACAAATCTGAAGCCCTTGGGGCCAGACTTGCTTTGGAATTTAGATAGTTGTGTTTTTTGAACACAATAAATATGCCATACGTTATGTAACACCCTCAGCATAATTTTATGAAAATCATCAATGTCTGTGCAATGAAAGTATGAATCCCTCACTAAGTAGGATAAATAAATAGTATAGCTTCACATTCTTTCGTGTCAGAGTTGCTCTCAATTTACTAAAACTGTTGACTAAAAGAGTCAATCTCTGTGTAATCTTTGAAGGATTTATTCTGAGCCAAATATCAGCGACCATGGCCCAAGGCACAGTCTCAAGAGGTCCTAAGAATATGCGCCCAAGGTAGTCAGGCTATGGCTTGATTTTATATATTTTAGGGAGATATAAGACATCAGTCAATACATGTAAGGTATATATTGGTTTGGTACAGAAAGTCTTATCAGACTTAAATTTCCACTTCAAGTGGAAATTTTCAGGTCATATGTGGATTCGAGGATTTTCTGATTGGCAATTGGTTGAAAGAGTTATTATCTAAAGACCTACAATCTGTAAAAGGGAGTGTCTGGGTTAAGATATGGGATTGTGGAAACCATGGTTCTTATTATGCAGCTGAAGCCTCTAAGTAGCAGGCTTCAGATATTAATAGAATAGATTGTAAATGTTTCTTATCAGACTTAAAAAGGTGCCAGACTCTTAGTTAATTCTCTGCTGGATCAGGGAAAAGACTTGGAAAGGGAAAATAATTTGCTACAAAATGCGGATTTTCCTCACAAGAGACAGCTTTGCAGGGCCATTTCAAAATATGTCAAAGAAATGTATTTTGGGGTAAAATTCTTTGATTTCTTTCAGGGCCTGTTATCTGTTATGTTGGTGTCTTATTGCTACAAAGAGCCCACTTTGTTAGTTTTAAGATCTCTGTTAATGGTGGTCAGTTGTGCCTGAATTCCAAAGGGAGTGGTTTGGCTGTGTCCCCACCCACATCTCATCTTGAATTGTAGTTCCCATAATCCCCAAGTGTCATGGGAGGGACCTGATGGGAGGTAATTAAATCATGGGGTTGTTACCCCCATGCTACTGTCCTTGTGATAGTGAGTGAGTTCTCACAAGATCTGATGGTTTTATAAGGAGTTTTCCCCCTTTTGCTCAGCACTTTTCCTTCCTGCTGCCATGTGAAGAAGGATGTATTTGCTTCCCCTTCCACCATGATTGTAAGTTTTCTGAAGCCTTCCCAGCCATGGTGAACTGTGAGTCAATTAAACCACTTTCCTTTATAAATTACCCAGTCTTGGGTATGTCTTTATTAGCAGCAAGAGAATGGGCTAATGAAAGGAGAAAAGTAAAATGAGACATGTTTGACACTCACTTCTCATCATGGCCAGAGTTATTTTTTAAGGTTTGTTTGGAATGCCGTTGCTGAGAGGAGGGGTTCATCAGTCAAGTGGCTGGGCTTAGGATTTTGTTTTTAGTTTACACTACTTTGAGTATTTAGAGCTTTGCGAACTTCAAAATTGTGAATAATATGTTATGAGCCTGAATATCACTAAGCAAAACAATTATCAATCAGAAGGGAGAGAAGTCAACCATGCAAATGAAGAAAAAGAGGGAGAAGCAGGGACTACCTGTGATATATGTACAGTGAAGAACTGTCTAGCAAGAGGCAGATTTTGCCATATTCTGAATTCATTGCCAAGGCTGCCACCATTAAAAAAACATGTTGGACTATCTCAGCCTGAGAACATTAAGCAGTTTACTCATCCAAACAGCCGTATTCTAGTCCCATACTCTCCCATACCACTGGATGCTTGTTAATTTTGGCATATATCAAATATCTGCCAAAGAGAATATTTTAAATAACGTTAAGAATTCCTACTACTGTGATATCTGAGAAATCAAAATATTTTAATTTCAAATATATTTTTGACTTATTTTGGGATAGCTTTCCGAGGGCTAGCAAACAGAAATGGCCCTGAAAAACTGTCTTTTGCAGGGGAAATTTGCACCTATAGAAAATCTGCATTAATGCAGCCAGGCCTTCCTTTGTCTGGATCTAGGAAAGATGAACTGAGACTCTGACACCTTTAATGATCTTCAGAGAAACATTTACTACCTATTCTCTCTGAGGTTTCATCTACCTAACAAGACAACTTTTGCTAACCAAGTCTCTTCTGTCTCTCCTGTCTTGTTACTAAAACCTGATTTACTACTACAACCTGTGTTTGGCCATACTCTGATCCCACATTCTTTCTGTAACCCCAAGATGGTGAATAAACCTCTGCACCCCTTTGGAGGAGTGGGTCTTCCTTCTCAAGGCTTCAGTGCCACAAAAAACTATGATCAACTAAATTTGTGTGCCTTTTCTCCAATTAATCTGCCTTTTGTGACTTAATTTTTCAGTGAAACTTCAGAGGGCCAAGGGGAACTTCCCCCTTGTTACAGTCTGACATGGTGAGTAGGATGATCAAAGCCCCACTCTTCTGGAAGCCACAGTGAAGGAAACCCACGACCTGGTCAGCCAGGGTAAGGGTGAAAACTTCTTAGCCAGGCTCCCAGCCCCTCTCTCTGTGCAATCTGGTTGAATGGATAGTAAAATTCATTGTTTCCTCTACAAGATTTTTATTATGAAGAAAAGGATTTGTGTGCTACTGGTGTGCTACTAGTCTTGATGTAGCAACTCTGGTGTACTTTTTGGTAATTTGTAGTACGAATATTCACATTGTTTGGGTTCTTTCCTCCAAGAAAGTTTTCTGTTGTTGTTGTTCTGTCCTTGTCTTTCTGTGTTGTTCATAAACAGGGGTAGCGAATAAAGCTCTGTCTTGCCTTGTTTCGTGTTTTTGTGAGTTTCATTTGTGACCAAGTGGGAGCACTCTCTCTTGGTCCTCACCATCCAGTGGGGATGCTTTTCAGGTTGCATCAGGTGGTCAGTCTGAAAATGGCTGGGAACCTGAGGGTTTTTTGTTTTTGTTGTTGTTCTGAATGTGTCAAGTTCTCAGAAGGATTTCTCCCAAGGAGTCGATCCATAAGGGCTTTTGTCATCTCAACCCTTGGTGCCTGGATAGTGCTGGGAAAGTCCAACCCCAGGAGGGCCTACCCAGTGTCACAGATTAGTGGATCTGTGACTGGCAGGCCCCCACAAACTTTTGGGTTACCAGAGGCAAACATCATCCTTAACTACCTGTGGCAAAAAAAAAGAGTTTTTTTTGCTATCTTAGCCTATTTCTGGGAGCATTTAGCAGGGTTGAGGGTGGGGAGGGGTTGGAATTAAAATTACATTCTAGGCTTTACATGAAGAGGCTTTTGGATTAAGTCACTATTAGAATAAGCACACTATTCAAAATTTTAATTGTCAATGGCCAGAAGATGAATCCTTTTAATTAGACTCCTAAATTATAAAAAAACAGAAAACCCACAATGATTTTAGAGATCTCTTATTCTAAACAATTGATAGACGAAATTTTTAGAAAAGACGTAATAATGACATGGCTAGCCTTAAAAATTACCTTGACCAAATTAAAGAGCACTAAGCTGACCTAAAACTAAGTTAAAATTATTTGTAAGCTCTGACTACCTGCTTTAGATTCTCTGTGGGATTAACAATGAAGGCAGTTCCTACCTTGTAGTCTGGTAATTGCCAGATTACATGGCATGAGTTTGATTCCCTGTCAGGGAACCAGTTCTTTTGTTTTGATATTTGTGTGACTTTTGACTTTTTGGCGTACCCATTCATCTCTCTGGAGATGCCTCCTGTGTCTTTGGTTAAGTCATAACTTTGGTTAAGGCTTATTAGTTTCACTTGGGAGGTACTTTTGGTTAAAAAATTCAAAAGCCAGAAATACAAGCTGTTGGTCTTGACTAAAATATGATATTAAGAAATTCAAAAAAAAATTTTTAAGAGCTCTCTGGTTAAAAGCCAGCTTAATTAAAAGCTTCTATCCAAGCTATATATATATATATATATATATATATATAATATTTTAATACACACACACACACACACCCCCCCCAACCTGTATATATCAACCTCTTTATATATATAAAGATCTTTCTTTTTTCTCTTTTGTACCCTCTTTTAAAATATTTTTCATTGACTGAAATCTGAAAGTATGTGCTTGGTCCCTCTGTTTTCTTTCTTTCTTTCTTCCTTTCTTTGTTCTTTCTTTCTTTCTTTCTTCTTTCTTTCTTTCCTTCTTTCCTTCTTTCCTTCCTTCCTTGTTTCTTTTCTTTTCTTTTTTTTTGGACTCTTTCTCTGTCACCCAGGCTGGAGTGCAGTGGCGTGATCTTGGAGCACTGCAACCTCCACCTCCTGGGTTTAAGCAATTCTCCTGCCTCACCCTCCCGAGTAGCTGGGATTACAGGCACACACCGTCATGCCCAGCTAGTTTTTGTATTTTCAGAAGACACAGGATTTAACCATGTTGGCCAGGTTGGTCTCAAACTCCTAACCTCAGGTGATCCACCTGCCTCAGCCTCCTAAAGTGTTGGGATTACAGGCGTGAGCCACCGCACCTGGCCTGTTCACTTGTTTTTTTAACCGTCATTCTCCCATTTACTTCTGTCTGTGTCTCCTTTCTCTTGCCACCCTTATGCCACATGAAGGGACCTACAAAGGAAATTTCTTACAGCCTAGGGTCCCTCAAGGAAAACAGAAAAAAATGCCATAAGCTCCTCTTTTTTGGGGAAAAATTTCTGTTTTTTCTTGTGGAACCACAAAATTTGTAAATGCACAGATTCCTTTTAGGTCTAAAACTCTACCCTCTTTTGTATCACATTACCTGATCTCTTTGGCTTTGAGGGATACCAAACATTACTTTGTATTGTGAGAGAATTTGACCTTGTGTATAGTGGCTGACTGAGAACTACAGGGTTAGAGGTGGCTGACAGCAGTTGTTTGCAATAAATGGCTAATATTACTAGAGGCTACTCATTTATTTGTGTGCTTAGATAAGAAAGGACATGATTTAAACACCTAGGGAAATATCTACAAAACAAAGTGCACTCTGAAAGCATTGAGTGGCCTGGTCCCCTGGCATTTCCCTCTTTTGGGGGACCTGGGAATCAGTGAAATCTTTTATTTTAAAGGTCTAAATGCTCCGCCTTCCAACTGCACCTGCTTTTTACACATTTAAATTATTGGGCCCTAAAAACTCCAAGTACTTTGTTGGCCTTGTTCCTTAATAGGCTCTTCGCTGAGCTCAGTGGTCTAATTGGAAAACAGAAACTAAATTAAAAGCTACTTATTTAAATGAAATTGGTTTCCTTATAAAATCCTATGGTAAATTTCTATAATTTTGTTTTATCATGGCATCCACTTTTAATCTTCCTCTAACACACCCAAACTCCTCTTGAAAATGCTTAAATTCTCTTCTTCGGTGTTTTGAGATGTAAATTGCTATCCTGCTTTCTCTAAAACTCAGTAAGGGCTTGGGCCATGTGAGACAAATAACCTTTAACTTGTTCCATTTACAAAGGCAGAGTTTGAATCCAACTGTCCTTTTAAACTAATGAGTTTTACCAGTCTCATATCTAAAATTCTAAAATCAAAACTGTGAGGTTTTTTGTCTGTCTGTATTTTATGTGTACATGTATATATGGTGTACATTATGTGTTGTGTCTGCATATATGTATATGTCTATATATATATTTATATATAGTCTACAAATGGTACCAAATTAACTTAAAGATTAAATGAGTACTCATAATAAATTAACTAGCCCAAGTGCTTTTCGCATACATATGACTTTATTTATCTTTGATAAACCTCATTATAAAATTATTGATAAAATAAAATAGAAACATCTTCAGAAGTTAATTGAGACATTTTTGCCTGGGTCTATTGGTCAGATGGGGCTAAACTGTCTCTGACAGATGTTTTAAGGTCATAAGCATTGCTTCTATATTATTTTTGATACTTGCTTAATTTCTCTGTGAGCTAATGTCTTTGGATTTGAGCCTTTAGATTTTGAGGTCTAGACAAGTGGCCATGGTGAGACCTGGGGATATCTGGGCCCCATCCTCCCTAGTCTAGCTGTGTCTCTTGGCATGCTGAGAGGAATTAGATCCTCCAGGCATTGTCTTCACAGCTCTGTCCTTTGTTCTGAGCTCTACATCTGGTACATACTTAAAATTGCTTACTTCCTAGGTTTTTCACTAAAAATTAATTACTAAGATTTAGCATTGTGATTAATGTAAGTGATTAAAACTACTAGATGTCAAAAAATTCTATATGCAAGGTGTACAAGGAAAGTAGAATGTGTTTTTGGTGATAGGGGTTATAAGAAGGCAAGGGAATATGGTTTTTGTTCAAGGAAAAGTAATTTTTGCCTGGTTTAGAGGTTTATAAAAGTTGATTTAAATGGAAAATATTTTTAAATGCTAGATAGAACTAAATGGATATAGAAACTTGGTAAAGAAAGAGAATGGGAAGAATTGTAAAACATTATAAAAGATTTCTGGAAATCTTACCTTCTGGTCAAAACTGATTGGGATGGGATAGATTTGTTTATAAGGCTTTATTCAAATTAGCTTTAGTATTAACAATATACTAATGTAAAGGTAAAATTTGGTTTTTCTCTTTTGAACTACATTTTTGTGTCGTATTAACAAGAGATAGTAAAGATTTTTGTTTACCTTTTGAGTAAAATGCAAAAACAAAATAGGAATTTGGAATTTTGATTTTGGAAATTTGGTCAAATATAAAAGATTTAAAACACATGCTCAAAATAGAATCACAGGTCACTAGAAAATAATAGTCATTTATTTAGCCAAAGTGATACACCTAACTGAGTACAAGGTACCTGGGAGTTTCCTTATTCTATTTAACTTTTTACATTAATCACACTTATTTTAACTATAACAAGTATCAGCTATTCTACACAATTCAAGGTGCAAGGATGTCAATCTTAATAAAATTAAGAAAATATAATTAAGTATAGAGCTTATTCAAGCATGAAGCTTCAGGAGAAGCACTGAGTCCAAATGAATAGGGTCAGTGTTTCCAAAGTGAAGAGGTTAAAATTTCAATCATATAGGCAGAAACAGAGAAGTTCCAGCAGTATTAAACATTTTTATACTATACCAGGTATACACACCACAGCAATCTGAATGACTATAGATTGATATATTCCAAGGAATATTACTTTATTATTTCATGAGGAGAGGTAGTGATCTGAGGGGGTCTTATCTCCGGCATCTTAGGTATTAGTTATTTCTAGAAACAGGATAAAAAAGTGTAGCAGTTTGCAGTTGTATGCCACGAGGCTCAGGATATTTAATGTTCCAGCAGCTTTAGGTTTAATTTACTTTAAGTTTGAATTATTTAATTTCACATTTCCCTCTTTCAATTGAGATCTTTCAAAGACAGCATCACAGATAAACTCAAACAGTTTTGGCTTGAAGGAAATAAAAATATTTTACCCCAAAATATATTTCTTTGAAATATTTTGAGATGGCTGACCAGAGGGCCTGCAGACAGAAGTAGTCCTGTAATGCTGTCTTTTGTGGGCAAGATTTTCATTTGTAGACAAAATCTGCATTGATGCAGTCAGGATTTCTCTGAAGGCCTTCCCTTGTCTGATCTAGAAAAGATTAACTGAGAGCCTGACACACTCAAAGATCTGAAAGAAATATTTGCCATCTATTCTTTTTAAGATCTGTTACCAGTGAGATTTCATTTACATAACAAGACCATCTTTGCTAGCCAAGCTTCCTCTTCTCTCCCTACCATAACCTGTCTTGCCACTGTAATCTGATTTACCACCATAACCTGTTTTGGGCCATGCTCTGAGCCCTTTCTGTAACTTCAATCATGATATGTAAGTTTCTGTATTCCTTGAAGAAGGGGTAATCACTCTAACTCTTCCCGATGTGCACATTAATAATAAATTTGTATGCCTTTTCTCTAATTAATCTGCCTTTTGTGAGTTGAGTTTTTCAGTGAACCTTCAGAGAGAAAAAAGAAAAGATATCTTTTGGCCTCTACAGGCTCTTTTTATGTTCAGGAACTTAGTCCTACATTGCTAGAAAGGCTCATTCATGGAGTGTTCTGTCTTATGGCAGGAGGAATTTATCAAGCTATAAAATTGATAGGGCATAGGACAAATTTAAAGCAGCATGAGGAAAGTGACTTTGTAACCTGAGACAGGCTACCAGACTACATCTTTAATTAATGCAATTTATTTGAGTAACCACTATTTTAGTTTCTTTAGTTGCATATTGACTCCATTGTGAACAAATGCCACAGCAGCAGTGAAGACAAAAACAGGACAAAACACAACAAATGATTATAATTCCCAGAATAAGTAAAAGCTTTTGCCACCAGTTTTCACAGTATCAAAACCAACTATTTACCCAATCACTTGGAGAGACTGTTGTATCTAAAAGTTTAGTTATTTGGGTTTTTATATCAGCCATTACTTTAGTGATGTTATCTGATTCATCTGGGATACAGGCACAAAACTTTTATCTTTGTGCATGTTCCCTCTTGGGCTGCAGTGATTATGTCTAAAGCCACACTGTTGTGTATTAGAGCCTTTCTTCATTGTTTAGTAATGAGATACACATGAGACTATTACTTAGGGCCTTTTTAATATAATTGGTTATGGCCTCTACACACCAAATGAAATCCTCAGTAACCAGTTGCAGGAGAAAGACAGAAGCTAAATGATCACGTCAATAGAATACAGAAAAATTCCAACAAGATTTTAAATGAGGAAGATTTTCAGGTTTTGAAAAGGTATGAACTTAGCCTGCTATCCAGGAATAGCCCCAAAGACACCATCCTAACCATCTTGGGGGTAGCTAAGCCCGTAGATTGATTGTGCACAACCAAGATGTTTCATTTAGAGATAACTAATAAATAGTCATGGTACCCATTCAGTGGCATGCCAACCAGTACTTTGTCATATAATGTTGTGGGTACACTGTTCTTTGAGTATCTATCCCACATCACTAGTGTTACTGGGCCATGTATCGTTGCAGTGATATTTTTTGTTCCCAACATAAAGGGGTGAGCTAAGTGACCAAAAGAGGGGAAAAGCCATATTAAACCATCCCAAATTTGTTATACTATCACAGAATTGAGTTGTCCTAACTCTCGGTTGTGTTAACACCAGTGAAAAGGCTAACAAACTGGTTTCTTTTACCAAAAAGCTCACCTTATGCCTTTTGCTTTGTGAAGTATTATGAATAGGTCAGTGATGTACATCATCTTTAGTCATACAAGTACTAAGCACTGATGACTATTATAGAAAAACAAATATATTTATAATACTCTATCCAATTTTGTCCTTGGAGAGAAGATATCCACCATGTAGGTCACAAACACTAGAGAGGAGCATGAGGCCACATACCAGCTTTAAAGATTATTTTTTCTTTTGCTTACATCACAAAGATTCACATCCTCTTTTCAGAGATAAACTTTTTTCTCCATAACCAAAATTTTGAATGAGAGAAAAGGTTGTAAAAACTCTAATGAGTCATTTCAAACAAAATCTGATCCTCAAAGAAAAATGAAAACCATGAATGTGCAATTAGCAGAATCTCTAGAGAATAACAAATGAAATTCCTATCTCACAGTAGAGCTTTAATACCAATCCCATCAAGTTAAAAATGTGTGTGGCTCAAATACAGTCTGAATCTTCAACCAAACCTAGGAGGATTTGGACCAAGAGGGGCCTTATCAGAGATCCCTGCTGACTTTGGTGAGGTCAGGTGAATGAAGTCATTTATGTTGAATGTCACTTTGTAAAAAACTTTCCAAAATCTAAGGAAGAGTTGCCATGATCCCCACTTCTACGTTCTCTGGATTGTCACAAAAACAAACAAAACCCTTTTGCAGGTTAAAGTATCTGTGGAGGGTTGGGGGATCAGGGGAGAGCGTTGGTAGTCTCCCTTACAGAAACAGGAAATAAGGGTCATTTTCTGCTGCTGCTGTCACCACCATATAATGTCATAGGACCTCTTTGACTTTCTGTTGTCTCTCGACTACTTTAGCCCTAGTGATATCTCAACTACCAAGGCTCATGAGGTCCCATAAAGGAGGGCGAAGTTCCATGAAAGAGATTCTCTTTCTTCTTGTCTAGGCTCCCCAGCCTGGGGCACTAAGTGCCCATTCTTTGAAGAATCCCATCAACCATTTACCCCATGGCCACTTTAGTTTAAAGTCTGTCACCTTAGATGTGCTGTACTTAAGTGCTTCAGGATGTTCTTGGGAAAAAACTTCATGACCTTTGTTTTTTATCTCGATGCTAAGGAGCTATTTCTCTTTTAAATCCTTAAAAGAATTTTAAATTCCTTAAAAAGATCTTTTAAATCCTTCCCATCTACCATACTTAGAAAATAAATCTAAATTATTTCAAGGAACTTAGGGTCTTCAAAGACTCAGGGAAATTTCTATATTTAACCGTTATCTATTCTTCTCATGTCTGCGGAGGAAATGAACATGAGAAGAGTATTTCATTTCCCTTACATGCCCAGAAATATTGTTTTATGCATAATCCCAGCAGGAAATAGCTAGGCTAGTCAAATTATTATAATTTGAAGAATACTTAATAAAAGGATGATTTACAAAGTATAGCAAGTATGTCAAAAAAATCACAAAGTATTTTAGTTATTTATTGCTGTATAACAAATTACCCGAAAACTTAGTAGCTTAAAACAACAAACATGTATTACCTCATGGTTTCTTTCAGGCAGGTATTCCGGCACAGTTTAGCTAGTTGTCTCTGGCTCAAAGTCTCATACAAGATTGAAGTCAAGCTATCCTCCAGGGATGCAGTCTCACTGAAAGACCTGACTGGGGATAAAGTGGCTTCCAAGCTCATTCACATTGATGTGAATAAGTCTTGATCCCATGAGGTAAAGTTTTCTCCACAGGGCTGTTCTAGGTCATAGCAGCTGGCTTTCTCCAAGGCAAGTGATCCAAGAGAGTGGCCAGGGCAGGAGTCAAAGCCTTTTTATAACCTTATCTCAGAAGTGACATCCTAGCTCATGTTCTTTATTCATTTGTTAGAAGTGAGTTAATAAATTCCACTCACATTCAAGAGGAGAGAATCACACAAGAGTGTGACTACTGCAAAGCAGGAATCATTGAGGGCCATCTTAGAGGCTACCTTAGTTGTCCAGGCTGCTATAACAAAACTATCATAGACTGGGGATTTAAACAACAACAAACATTTATGTCTTACAGTTCTGAAGGCTGAGAAATCCAAAATCAAGCCTCCAGAAGATTTGGTATGTGGCAAGGTCTCACTTTTTGGTTCATAGATGTCCATCTTCTCTCTGTCCTCACATGGTGGAAAAGGTGAAGGGGCTTTCTTGGGTCTCTTTTATAAGGGCACCAATCCCTTTATGCACTGCACTGTCTTGGCCTAATTACCTTCCAAAGCCTACCTCCTAGTGCCATCACATTGAGGGTTAGGATTTCAACCTATACATTTTGAGAGGACATAAACATTCAGTCCATTACAGAAGCTGCCTACCCCAAAAGGGGTGGTGAAGTATTCTAGGATTCATTGCTGCTGAGTTGTTTTCATTCCTAGGGCAAAGGAGGAAGGGGTGAGAGAAGTTTCCAGGACCTGGATGATTAGATCCATGTGAGGATGACAGTCTTGAGAGACATCCTTGGGTCAAGGGAAGAGGTATTCTGACATGACCCCCAAGGGGAGGAGCTAGGAGAATAAATACCCTGACCTTCTTCTTCTCTCTCTCTTCATCTCTTGCTGGGTCTTTCAGCTGGCAGAACCCAGTGAGTTGCCATGAGGCCAGAGAGCATAGTAATGCAGTTCACACACGTCAGCCTGCCAAGGCTGAGAGTGGTTACAGAGTGGGTCTGCAGGGGCAGACAGAAGACATCCAGCATATTATGCTTCTGTATCTGGAAAATTTCCTCCCAGGGAATCTGTGTTTAAAAGATTGATTTGAATTATTTGGTTTTTAAAGTATGAGTTATATTAATAATTACATTACAAATTCCAAGTCAGCAGGGATGAAGATACATTCGTCTTTGAACACACTGCATGCACTACCCTGCCTGTGTTAAAATAGGTTCTCAAAAATCACAGCCATATTATTTGAGAGCTGGATGGAACCTTACAGATATTTATTTAGTAAACACTCTTATTTTAGGGATGAGAAAATTGCTGAGATGTTAAATGAATTGCCTAAGATCACACAATGCTAAGCCCACATGTTCCAACACTATCTATAATTTACTAATTCCTTAACAGTAATGATAATAATAACAAATTACAAGTACATAACATTTTATAGCTTACAATGAGCTTCCACCCACCTCATCTCCCTTGACTTTCACAATAATCCTGAGATACTTGAAAGGTAGATGTTATTATTTTCATTTTACAACTAAGAAAATGACCTACATAAAAGTTAGCTATTTTCAACAGAACAAAAAGTCACATAATAAGCACAGAAAATAATCTGAAAGTTTGGGGGTTTTCAGACTCAGCCATTCAGTCCCATCAGATAGAATCATCTTCTCTAATTAGCCAAGGCAGTCCTCTGATACAGGCACTGAGGGGCCACTCAATGAGAAACCAAGATGAGAACATCCTGTATGAAAGGGGTGAGTGCAGAGTGAAGTGGATCCCCATGGACTTCTAAGGGGAGAAGGGATATAAAGTCCTGCTAAGGGGACTTCCTTCTCTACCACTCATGGAGCTGTTCCTGTACTTCCTGGTGACACAGCTATGGCGTTCTCCAGAAAATAAAGCCTATATCCTCTTAGGGGAATCTACACAAAGAGCGCACACAGAAAAGCTCCAGCAAGATGTGGGGCAAAAGGAGGTTCTTGGGCACAACCCTGTGGAAGATGAAGCTTATACCATTGTTCTAGTTATCTATCGTTATATAACAAACCCCAAACCTTAATGGCTTAAAACAACAACTCTTTTTGTTATTATAGTTCACAATTTCAGGGGTCCAGAATTTGGGCAGGGCTCTATTGGGCAATTTTTCTGTTTCACATGGCAATGACTAGGTTGATTTAGTGGTAGTCAGCTTGCAGCTGGTCCGGTCTGGAGGCGTCAAGAGACATCACTCACATAACTGATGTCTCAGTGAACAGCCTGAATGCTGAGCTCAACTTTGCCCCCATCCCAGGTAGTTTCAGGGCCCTCTATAAGGTATCTCCAGTAGGGTAGCTGGATTTCTTACATGGCTTCTTGAGACTCCCAAATACTTAGGAGGAAGTTGTTAGCCTTTTCTCAGGAACTAGGCCTAGAAGTGCCCTAGCATTAGTTTAGCTGCACAGTCTCTGTCAAAGAAGTTACAGGCTGGCCTGATTCAGGGAGTGTGGTTAAACAGGCTTTGCCATTTGTTTAGAAGAACGCCAAAGAATTTGTGACCATCTTTAATCCATGACAACTTTCCCCCATAAACTGCTCCTATTTTCTAAATTCCAATGCTTTTATAGTTACAATTTAAAGGAAATAACTAAGACAGAAACTGGGGTAATTTTTAGTTCTAGTAACATACATTTAATTGCAAAAATTTAAGACTCAGTTGGAGAGATAAGTTGAGACCACTGATCTCTCTAGTGTAACTGGTATGAGTCTTGCTTCATCAACCTGAGTTTAAATAACATGTATTCACAATCTAAAATGTGATTTTTTTTTTTTTGAGACACCCAGCCTAGAGTACAGTCTCGGGTCACTGCCATCTCCACCTCCCAGGTTCAAGCAATTCTCCTGCCTTAGCCTCCCGAGTAGCTGGGATTAAAGGCTCCCACCACCATGCCCAGATAATTTTTGTGTTCTTAGTAGAGATGGGGTTTCATCATGTTGGTCAGGCAGGTCTCAAACTCCTGGCTTCATGTGATCTATCTGCCTTGGCCTCCCAAAGTGTAAAATATGATGTTCTTAATCCTCCCAAACATCTACTTAACCTTGTGTATTAGTTTGTTTTCATGCGGCTGATAAAGACATACCCAAGATTGGGTAATTTAGAAAGAAAAAGGTTTAATTGACTCACAGTTCCACTTGGCTGGGGAGGCCTCACAATCATGGGAGAAGGCAAGAAGGAGCAAAGTCACATCTTACATGGATGGCAGCAGGCAAAAAGAAAGAACTTGTGCTGGGGAACTCCTCTTTAGAAAACCATCAGATCTCATGAGACTTATTGACTATCATGAGAACAGCATGGGAAAGACCTGCCCCCATGATTCAATTACTTCCCACTGGGTCCCTCTCATGACGTGTGGGAATTGTGGGAGCTACAATTCAAGATGAGATTTGGGTGGGGACATAGCCAAACCATATTACCTTGCAGTTATTTACAGATTCCCCATTCCATGTCTGGCAGATCAGCTCATCATCTTTGCCAAGGGCTTCTCCAACTTCTATGCCATCAAGAAGGACAAGCTGGAGCACGTGGCAAAGTCCAACTGCTGATTTCTCCCACTGCTGCCTCCCAAAAGGGGGGCCCCTCCACTCAAAAAAGAGTCCTAGGCATGCTTATTATATCCGTTGTTCACTTCTCTCTGTCAGGAGCTTGGGGTTATCCCTCTAAACAAGATTCTACAAGAAGCTTCTGCTGCTGTCACATCTCTAGTCTTGATGCTTTCACCAAGATCCACCACCTCCAGTGATATCTTTGTACAATTATTAAGGACATACATTGCTGCTATTTCAATCCCCATGGTGCTGTAAAGAATAGCTCTCCCTTTCTAAGTGAAAAGGACAAAGCTTCCTCCTTATTTTTTATTCTCACACAAGATGTATTCCATCATGAAGCTGCTCAAGTGCCAAATGTTGCCATGCTTTTCATTCTTCTGCACAGAGCCATGAACCCCAGGATCCCTAAAACAGAGAGAGAAGCTGGCACTGGATGCATTTCAGCACCTGCCGGGCTGCCTGTTATGTCCAGATTTCCACTCACAGGCTTTGCTTTGAAAGAGCTGCTTCACAGTTTCCAATGCAAGGTCATTGTTGTCTGCTTGCAGAATATTCCTAATGGGCACCGAATGAAGCTTACCAATGTTGCTTTTAATTTTTTGGAAACAAAACCATTAAATTAATTCATCTTTGTTATCAATACAATACATATTCATGATAAAAACTGTGGAGTTTCCAGATAAGCTGTTTGCTTTCCAGACAAGCTGTTGCTCAAACTCTCTGTTTGAGAGTAGAGATAATGTTAACAAGAGATAAATTCTGTTAACATTTTGGCAAATGTTTTCTCATATTTTTAATTGTGTATAAATGAATATGAATATATTTGGACCATATTATACATTGTTTTATAAACAGCCTTTTCACTTGACAAACTATCTTGAACATTTTCAGTATTTATAATAAACTTGAAGATCATAATTTTAAATGGCTGCATAATATTTCATTTTGTGGATTCCAATAGACTATTTCACCACTTATTTATTGATGAAAATGTAGGTTGCTTTACTTTTTCACTCTTATAAATAATACTATGTGGAAAATGCTTATAAATGTATTTTAAACTACACATCCATTTTTCCCTTAAAATCAGCCCCAAATCCCTTCATTTGTAATTGTTGGGTCAAAGAGTTTGCCAATTTTTGGAACTTTTGATACAAGTTCCATTGTAAAAGGGGTTCAAATATTCTTGGGCACTAGCAACATATACAGTAGGCATTATCATAATTTTTAACTTTTGTCACCAGATGAAAAATTGCACTTTGTTGCTTTGTATTTCTTAAATATCTGGTTAGATTGAAACTTTTTCCATATTTTACTGATCATTTTTATTTCTTATTTTGTCAATTATTTTTTCACTTATCCACTCAAAAATATTTATCAAATACATAACACGTGTCAGATAGATTACTCCTTATCTCTTTTTCCAACCATCTGTTGGGATACTTCTAAATGTTTTACTAATTGCATCAGCTCTTATATAGTGAAGATATTGCCTCTCCTAGCCTATACCTTTTTCCAATTTTGCTTGTCTTTAATGATTTTGTCTTTTTTAATATACAGACTTTATATTTTAATGTAACTAAATACTAAAACTTATTGTGTGTGTGTGCCTGTGCGTGTGTGTGTGTGTGTGTGTGTCTTTATACTTAGAAACGTCCTTACTATGAATGAAGAAATGGAAGAGAGCGGAATGCTTAGAATCATTAAGCTGATGTTATGTCCTCAAAGATTCTGTTATTAAATGAAATGGATTATTGTGGCCATAATGATTTGGAATATAGTTCAAACATTATTACAACCTATTCTAAAAGCTGTTGATTTCTGATAGCTTGACAGAATCTGAGATTGATGTAATTAATATTAAGAACTTGTCTATATCACATATTTGAAACCACAATTACATTTGGGTAATGTCTTTACCTTGTCAAAATCCCTCTGGCAGCCTCATCTATTTCTAAATAAAATGAGAAAATGGAAGACAATAAAATTACATTTATAGTATTATTGATTATAGAAATAATGTATTTTAAACTTGCAATTCTGAGCATAATCTTCTCATCATGTAAATGCCACTACCCAGAATGCCTTCCATGACTGTAGCATGGATTATGTGACCCTTGAACACTTTGTCATATCTCCTCATTCTTCTCTTTCCAGTCACATACAGAAATGGTGACTTAAAATTATTCAGAGATTTGTGGAATTGCTGGTTTAATGTTGGCCTCTTCTATAACACAAACTCTGCAAGGGACACCTGTTTTGCTGATCACTGTATCCCCAGGACCTAAAAGAGTGCTGCAAGTTGCTTGCAACACAGAAGAACTGAATCAATAAACGAGCAAATGGACCAAAGAGGTCCATTCTATGTGGGCGTGGGCTTTCTGTCTTACCTTTTGAGTCATGTGGAAGGAAAAAGTGGGAAAGATTGATAGTTCACTTTTCTGCTTTATTTAAAGAGAAAGAAGAGAGAATGACACACTAGTTTGCACTGTCATTGTAACTGGCAGCAACTCTAATTAGACATGGGTCGGGGAAAGCCACAACCTGAGGCCCTGAGTCAAATCTAGCCATGCCACTCATTTACACATCATCGATGGTTGCTTTCTGGCCAACTGCAGAGTTGAGTAGTTCGTCTGGATCACAAAGCTTAAAATTTTTATTACCTGACCTTTTACAGAAAGTTTGCTGACCCCTGCATTTGACAAGTGAGCACACTCAATAACTTGATTCCCAATAGTTATATTAGCATTACTTTGCCATTGAGGAAATCCATGACTGTGTGGCTTGAACCCTGTGTGGACCTATCTAATGAACAGGTCAGTGCTAACTTGCAAGCCCAGGATGCTGCTGACTGGGAGAGGCTGGGGACAAATTTAATGGATTCCTTCCTGGATCCGGACAGAAAGGAGAACTCTATGCAGGGCTGTTAACTTAGCACTGCCTAACAGTGTCCAGCAATAAAAGTCCAAAGGTTAAAAATTCCACGTACTACATTTCTGATCATTTTAATGTGAGAATTTCCTTCTCTTATAGAAATTTGTTGTTCATGAAATTTGTCATTCAAAATTTTGACAAAACTGTCATTCTCAAAATAAAACATTCTATCTGCAAATACCAGGGTCCTGAGTGCCATACATAAGGGGTTGTCCTTCTAGTTCTAAACACTGGTGACTTTTCCCGTGTAGGAGACTTCCTCCTCCATCTCCTGAATATATCCACTAGAGCTGCTAAAACCCTACCGCTTGTTAAGGATTTTAGATAACCACTTCCAGTGTTGGACATCATGATAGGATAGCAGAATTATGAAATGTTACCACCATCCCACCATTGAAAATAGGTGAGACCCATGTGGCACAAGACCCAGAAAAGAAACCAGGGGAAAAAAACAAAAAACAAACAAACAAACAAACAAAAAAAACAAAAAAACACTATGTAGCTGCCTGTTAGCTGTGCTTAAAAACCTAAATAATGATGTTTGACTCTGGTAGATTGAGACTGGACTGTGTGGCTAAGTCTAGAGATTTAAGGCTGTCTTCCTTCTTTTCATTTGAAAATGCCCATCCACCTCCACTCCCTAAACAGTCCCGGAGGAGATGAATGTAGAAAGAGACAGAGCAAGAGAAAATCCTGTGCTAGCCTGGACCTCAGCACCACAGAAGTCCGTAGTGGGGCAGGAATGTCAGAGAAGAGAGCACAGGAGGGAAATGGCCCTGGGGTATCTGAAGTAGTGGGTATCAGGTCTGATTCCTATGTGGGCAACCTGGGTGTAGAAGGGGAAAGAAAGAATGAACTCCCTCTGACCTTCTGGTGCCCAGTGATTCCAGCCACTAGAAACAAAACCAGGAATATATCCTGGAGCTTGGCTTTTGAGACCAGTATTCCTCCTACTTGCTGAGTGGGCATGGGGAAGAGTTAAGGAGACAACTTTACCTCGCATGGATGCCCATGCTATTGGTCAGGAAAAGGCTACTTCTTTGGGCTAAAGTTGCAATGGGTAAAAACAAAAGGAACTGGGTTTGATTTCCATCTATTACTCACAGAGACCTCATGGGGCAGGGTGGCTTACCAAAGACAGAATTCAGATCCCCTGGATATCTAACAAATGCTATGTTTACAGCGCCCCTTTAGATGGGAGGAAAATGGGACACAGGACTAGGGAATCGCTAAGGTCCTTTCTCGCTCTGATTGTTTGATAGCTGAAATGTAGGTAGAGACAAGGAAACTGCCTTTAGAGGCAGGTACACTGAAGGAAGAGAAATTGAACACAAAGGGGGAAGAAAATCTACAAAAATCAGAAACTCAGAAATCAGAGCAGCTTATGACCATGGTGTATTAGAATCTTATATATTTAAGTAAACCCTGTGGGTCCACACATCAGGAAAATGAAGAGCCATGTTCAGAAAACCTGGCTTAAGGGTGGGGGAGATTGGATAACATAGGTTAGCTTGTCATCAACTTTGAGAAAATCTCCATTTGAACTTTTTGGCATTCAAAGTTAATTTCAGTTAAGGAAGGTAAAGGAATTTCCTCCTTTAGAAGCATAGTTTTCATGGATAGTACTTGCCAAAAGAGGTTCAAAATGAGATTTATGGTATAACTACTCCTAAGTAGCAACCAATAGCTCACCAACAGCGGACCTGAAATAATTATTTTTACCCAGTAACCCCATGTTTCTTAGTAACTATTGCCAGTAGCAGGGTGCCTCTGTGAAACAAAAGAGCTATGCAAAATACATTTTTAAGGAAGAAGGAGGGTGATGAGGAGGAGGAAAAGAATTGTATGTTTATCTTATGCAGGCAAAGTTCATTTGGAGTTGCAGTTCCTGTTTTCCTTGTTTTTTATTTTTTTAAATTTTATTATTATTATACTTTAAGTTTTAGGGTACATGTGCACAACGTGCAGGTTTGTTACATATGTATACATGTGCCATGTTGGTGTGCTGCACCCATTAACTCGTCATTTAGCATTAGGTATATCTCCTAATGCTATCCCTCCCCACTCCCCCCACCCCACAACAGTTCCCAGTGTGTGATGTTCCCCTTCCTGCGTCCATGTGTTCTCATTGTTCAATTCCCACCTATGAGTGAGAACATGTGGTATTTGGTTTTTTTGTCCTTGTGATAGTTGGCTCAGAATGATGGCTTCCAGTTTCATCCATGTCCCTACAAAGGACATGAACCCATCATTTTTTATGGCTGCATAGTATTCCATGGTGTATATGTGCCACATTTTCTTAATCCAGTCTATCATTGTTGGACATTTGGGTTGGTTCCAAGTCTTTGCTATTGTGAATAGTGCCACAATAAACATAGGTGTGCATGTGTCTTTATAGCAGCATGATTTCTAATCCTTCGGGTATATACCCAGTAATGGGATTGCTGGGTCAAATGGTATTTCTAGTTCTAGATCCCTGAGGAATTCCCACACTGACTTCCACAATGGTTGAAGTAGTTTACAGTCCCACCAACAGTGTAAAAGTGTTCCTATTTCTCCACATCCTCTCCAGCATCTGTTGTTTCCTGACTTTTTAATGATCGCCATTCTAACTGGTGTGAGATGGTATCTCATTGTGGTTTTGATTTGCATTTCTCTGATGGCCAGTGATGATGAGCATTTTTTCATGTGTTTTTTGGCTGCATAAATGTCTTCTTTTGAGAAGTGTCTGTTCATATCCTTTGCTCACTTTTTGATGGGGTTGTTTGTTTTTGTTTTTGTTTTTTGAGACAGAATCTCGCTCTGTCACCCAGGCTGGAGTGCAGTGGCATGATCTTGGCTCACTGCAACCTCCACCTCCCCGGTTCAAGCAATTCTCCTGCCTCAGCCTCCTGAGTAGCTGGGATTACAGGTGCACACCACCATGCCTGGCTTTTTTTTTTCCTTTGGTATTTTTAGCAGAGATGGGGTTTCACCATGTTGGTCAGGCTGGTCTCGAACTCCTGACCTTGTGATCTGCCCTCCTTGTCCTCCCAAAGTGCTGGGATTACAGGCGTGAGCCACTGCACCCAGCCTTTTCCTTGGTTCTAATGGGGTACTGGGAGATCAGTGCCGCACACCGCTCTTCTCCTGCCCGCCCTGCTCCACTGACTTCACCACTGCACAGAACCTCCGACTAGAATTCTTCCTTGTAGCGTACCTACTCCAGCTTGGAACCAAGAGGCAGCCACATCAGTTTAACTATTTCTTAACACCGGAGACAAGGGTTGTATTTTTAAGGATTAGCATTAGTAAATTAGAGCCAAAAAAGAAATT
The DNA here is from genome assembly GCF_028885625.2 of Pongo pygmaeus. Lineage (NCBI taxonomy): Eukaryota > Metazoa > Chordata > Mammalia > Primates > Hominidae > Pongo > Pongo pygmaeus. The sequence continues at coordinate 52,074,006 of NC_072379.2, read as the reverse complement.
GAAAGAAAATGTGATTAGTTTGGAGCAAATAGTTGTGAGAAGCAATCTGTTATTTAATTGTTCACAGTCTTCACTTATTATTCCTCCTCATTAGCCTGTCTGAAGAGCTGGAACCTCAGGGTATCTTTGGGAATTTCCCTGTTTCTGCTTCTGTTACCTCCTCCCTTTCCCCAGGGTTGGTGCTGGAATTAGTTAAGACTTTTGTGGCTCTTGGGATGGGGCTGTTGGAGGGGTGAATGTAGTTCTCTCTGTCAAGCAAGGTTTTCAAAAAAATCCTTGATTAGCGGGAACCTGATATTCATTACACACAGAATCATACTCACTTGGAGAAGCAGCAGCTGTTAGAATGTCACAGGCTAGGAGCCTTTGATCATCCAGGCTGCTCATATGGGCAGAGGATCTTCTGGAAGCTGTCAATTGGGTTCTCTTGCATAAATATATCTTTTTAACAATGCCTGTTGAGATTCTTTAATTGGGGAATTGATAATAGAACAAAAAGATTAATGTAAAATGATTCTAGAATGATGCCCACATGAAGTTTGCTATAACAAATTAAGCAGGATTATGCAAATTAAGAGATGTATTAACTTTAGTTTTCATTTATAATGATAATGTATGATTATAATAAAGCACTTTTATATATACGGAAAAATATATAAAATTTATCTGCAAATCCATCATGTTTAGATAATCACATTAAGATCATATATATAGATTGTCATAATCTATTTTGCTCTTTTTCATTCAACACTTTAGCAATAGCATTTTCTCATGTAATCAAAACCATTTGAAAATATGCTTTTGATTTCCAAAAACCGTATGGAAACTACCATATGGAAAATATCATAATTTAAAAATAATTATCTTACTCTTGAACATCTGGAATGTTTGCAAATTTATTATAAATAAGGATGAATTTTTTACACATTCTTCTTTCAAATCTATGATTATAACTTTAACCTGGGGTGAAATTATGTAATCAATAGTTATGAATTTAAATAATTTTTTGGAAATATTGTTCTAAATTTATTTTCAGTGAGGTTTTCCCAATTTGTTAAATTGCTTTTCAGCAAGATTTGACCCATTCGCATTCCTAACCTCACTCACCTAAGAGGGCCAGCCTTTCTACACCTGAATATTATTATTGCATTCATAAATACAATAACTGCTGGCAAAAAAACCCATCATGTTTTAACCTGCATTTCCTTGATACACATAAAGATTGAACATTTATTTTAAATAATCTAGTTGTATTTTTCTTTTTTATTTTGAGACGGAGTCTCACTGTGTCGCCCAGGCTGGAGTACAGTGGCATGATCTTGGCTCACTGCAACCTCTGCCTCACGGGTTTGAGTGATTCTTCTGCCTCAGCCTCCTGAATAGGTGGGACTACAGGTACATGCCACCACATCTGGCAAATTTTTGTATTTTTATTAGAGATGAGATTTCACCATATTGACCAGGCTGATCTCGAACTCCTGACCTCGTGATCCACCTGCCTATGTTGGAAAAATTTCCAACATAGAGAAAAGCTGAAAGAAAATATAATGATCAACTATATACCCATTGCCTAGATTCAATAATTGCCAACATTTTGCTTCATTTAGCCTGGGCTCAGAGCCACCAGATGTCAAAGCTGTTTGCAAAGTTGTCCTACGCAGGTATGGCTGTCTTCTTCTGGGGATCCCTGGTTGAATATTGTATTTGTTCAACTCAGGTTAGGCTCTAGAGTGGCCTCTGCTGCTTTCAGGTGTTTATTTTCCAACTTCATGTCAACTGAAATCTTTAGTAGTCTCTGTCTTGTAGCCATGCTGCAGAAATTGACTCTGCATGATTATTTGTTCTCAATGTTGGCTTCTTCTTGTTCTTGTTCTTTTTTTTTTTTTAAATGTGAGAAAAGATATTTAAGTAGCCACTAGTCAGGTACAGTAGTGTGTGCATGTAGTTTCAGCTGTTTGTGCTGGGACTGCATGTGAACACCACTGTATGCACTGAGGCAGCAGGGCCACTTGAGCCCTGGAGTCTAGAGGCTGCATTATGATCACACCTGTGGTAGCCACAACCTGGGCAACTTAGTGAGATCCCATCTCTTAAAAAGAATATTAAGCCACCACCATTATTCTATGGGAAATCTGGAAATGTCTATCTTTCTGCTGATTTGTAAATCTCCTTTATACATAAAGAGGATTAGCCAGATATCACAAATAGTACTCTTTCTGCTTATCTTTTTCTTTTTCTTTTTTTTTTTTTTCGTTTTTTTGAGACAAGGTCTGGCTCTGTCGCCCAGGATGGAGTACAGTGGGATAATCTTGGCTGATTGCAACCTCCACTTCTCAGGCTCAAGCCATCCTCCCACTTCAGCCTCCGAAGTAGCTAGAACTGCAGGTGAACTACCACCACACCCACTCATGTTTGTATTTTTTTGTAGAGATAGAGATCTCGCCATGTTGCCCAGGCTGGTCTCTAACTCCTGGGTTCAAGTGATCCATCCATCTCGGCCTCCCTAAGTGCTGGGATTACAGATATAAGCCACCACAACCAGTTACTCTGTTTATTGTTTCCTTGTAAAATTATGTTAATAATTTAACACATCGGACTTTTAAAATTACTTGTCAAATTACTGTCAGATGTCAAATTAATGGGTAATTTTTGTGATATTTTTTATTTTTTACATGTGTCAGAAAGCATTTCCTGCCCATAGATTAGGTCACTATTTGGCGAGATTTTCTGCTGATTTTCTCTCTCTTTCACTTATAATCTTTTAAAGGATCTGAAGTATGAGTGGTCTATAGAATACAGCAAGAATCTTCAGAGGCTTTTTCCCCCAAGTAGTTATTTTTCCACACATTTGTCACATAAAAAATTGCTTCTTCAGTGATTTATGATCTTTCTTTACCATACGATTAAGTTCTTATTAACGTATACTAGGGTCTATTTCAGAGATATGCACAGGGTTGTAAGGTTATTTATTATGGTATTATTTATAGTCGTGTAAATTGGAAAAAAGAAAACTTAGATTTTAACTTAGCAATTATGTTACCACTGCCCAATGTAATACTATGTTGCAAAGATAATGTTACAGAAGTGTATGTATTGATACATAAGGTTGTTTAAATTGTATTGTTAGGGACAAATGCAGTTTTTATATGTGTATGTAGGTATGCCTATATGTATAAGCCTATGTTTTACAGCATTTATTTCTGGCCAGGCATGGTGGGATTACATGGCCTGTAATCCCAGCACTTTAGGAGGCCAAGGTGGGCGGATCACCTGAGGTCGGGAGTTCGAGATCAGCCTGACAAACATGGAGAAACCCTGTGTCTACTAAAAATACAAAAAATTAGCTGGACGTGGTGGTGCATGCCTGTAATCCAGCTACTCGGGAGGCTGAGGCAGGAGAATCACTTGAACGCCGGAGGCGGAGGTTGCGGTGAGCCAAGACTGTGCCATCGCACTGCAGCCTGGGCAACAAGAGCGAAACTCTGTCTCAAAAAAAAAAATTTTTTTTTTCTGAATATTTACATAGAGACATACAGAGGCAAAAATCTGGAAGAATACTTTCAAGCTGAAACTGTTATAATCTTTGAGAGTTGGAGTTTTGGTTAGATTATTATTCTTATCTATATTCCTTGATTTTTCTACAATAAATATGTAAAATATTTGGAAAGCAATGTTATTTTGTTTCTGTGAAGTAATCATAACTAGATTAACATTTTACTAAATTTCATTCCTGTGTATAGGATTAGATTCTGCTTTGGGTACATTTATAATCATACTTAATTAACCTCTGGATCTGAGGAAAAGGCTTAATTTAAGGGCTATTTTTTGTTCAACCATAGAATTATTATGATAATGAGAAATAATAATTCATAATGAAATTGTCTATTTAAAGCCTTAGCCAGGCACGGTGGCACATATTCGTAGTCTCAGCATTTTGAGAAGCTTAGGCAGGAGGATGACTTGAGGCCAGGAGTTTGAGACCAGCCTGTGCAACACAGCAAGACCCATCTCTACAAAAACAAAAAACTACAAAAAGTTAGCCAGGCATGGTGGTGCTGGCCTGTAGTCTCAACTACTTGGAGTGGGTGCTGAGGTGGGATAGAGTGAGCTATGTGATGCACTCCAGCTGGGGCAACAGAGCAAGACCCCATCTCAAGAAAAAAAAAACTTTATCACTAGGCCAGGGGGTATGTATCCTCACCAATTTTGAGTGGAAGAGACATAGCCAATTCAATTGGTTTTGGGACTTTAGGGTGATTTATCTTCTCAGACTTTCCTGGTACATTGGGAGTGGGTCTCTTGACCACCGCTCAGGATAGGTGCTGGCTTCTACCATTCCAGCAAGATCCTTGTGTTGGGTTTTCATTAATTTTTTTTTTTTTTTTTGTCAGTGAAGATACGTCTCCAAGAATAGTTTTTTCAAGGTGAGCCCTCATATATCTAATAATATCATTCTGTTGTCTTCACATATGGAAAGAAACTTAGCTATGCATAAAATTCTTGAGACACAACCTTTTCCCTTCAGAATCCTGCAGCTGTTGCAGCCTTGTCTTTTAGTGGAATTGGCTTCCTTTTTAGATAGCCTATAATTTCTTTCTGGCAGCTCTTAAGAAAAAGATTTTTATTTTTTTAAACAAATCCATCTTATTCAAATATTCTGTGAGTATATATTTAGGTGTGCATCTATGTTTCTCAATTCTGTCTGGTACAAGTATAATACTTTCTGTCTGCATAAAACAGAATTGGACTTTTTTGGTTCATGTATTTTTCTTGATGTACTCTCTGCAATTACGTGTTTGTTGCTTCTTTACAATGCCCTGGTTTCTTCCTTAATACCAACTATAATTATACATTGAGTCTATACTTTTTGTTGGTTGCTGTTGCTTTTGTTTCTTTTGTCCTCCATTTTTTTGTCTTACCATTTCATTTGCTTTGTCCTTTCTCTGAATTCTGGGAGAGCAGTTAAAATTGTCTTCTGTATCAACGATTGCAGTGACCTTAGCATCATTTATACTCTATCAGTGCTAATGATGTATTTATGGCTTCCTCTTACATATTTATTTTTCTGGGATTAATTTCTTACAGGATCCAGCTTGATTTTTTTTCAATGCTTTTCACCGCTTTTTAACTTTGTTGTCTTTCTTTAGAAGTTCTGTTCTTTCACAGAAGTCAAGGTTTTCTGATGCTATTCCGGAAGCTTTTTTTTTTTCCATTCTAGTTCAAGTAAAGAATCATGTAAATAATGAGTACACATGGACATACGAGGGAAACAACACATGCTGGGGCCTTTTGGAGGGTGGAGGCTGGAGGGTGCGAGGAGGGAGAGGATCAGGAAAACAACTCGTGGGTACTAGGCTTAATACCTGGGTGATGAAATAATCCATACAACCAACTCCCATGACACAAGTTGACCTATGTAACATATCTGCGCTTGTACCCCTGAACTTAAAACAAAAGTTAAAAAAAAAAAAGGAATCACATTCAGAGACTTTCTCTTAAGTCTTTAGCATGAATGAATTCTGCTTTTCCTTTTACTGCTCTGTTTTTATTTTTGTTTTGTAGTTTCTCCATAGGTGCCATTATTTATCTCATGGTAGAGCTTACTGCAGAGAGGGTAATTGTTCTTAGCCCCAACATCTGTTCACTGAGGTGCTGGTTTCATGCTTCCCTGAGATCTACAGCTGGATGGAAGCTTGATGGCCATGTTTCTAATCTAATTCTTGGTATCCAACTGATTCTCATATTTTGTGATATTTCTAAACTGAATTGAAAAGTTTTTCTAGACTGCAGGTTACAGACTTAGGCTACAAGCTGTCAAAGTTTGTTATTTGGCTAGCACAGTATTTTTGATCTGTTTCATTTTATTCTTAAAGATTTGGTATTTTTCTTATTAGTTTAAATGCATGAAAGGCAAAGATATTAAAGGCACCGTTATTTGAATTTTTATGTTTATATACACATGTTTCACCACTACTCAGGTGAAGATATAGGCTTTGTGCCTCTTCCCAATCAATAACTCTCTTTCTAGCAGTAACCACTGTTCTGACTTCTTTCTATAATCGGTTTGCCTGTTCTTGAGCTTTTCCAAAGTGGACTCATATAGCATGTACTCAGTTGTGTTTGGCACTTAGAATTCACCATTATCTTAGGGATATTCATATATTTTGGCACATTTAGCAGTAGTTTGTCCTTTTTCATTGCTGTGTAATATTACATTGTTAGGAAATGTCACAATTTGTTTCTCGTGTCTTCTGTTGATGGGCATTGGGGGTTTCCACTTTGGTGCTCTTATGAATAAAGGTGTTATGAACATCCTTGTATGTTTTTCATGTTGGATATTATCATTGACTTCTCTTTAGCATATACCTGGGAGCAAAAGTGATGCATTGGGAATGTGTGCACAGTAATTTTATTGCAATTTTTAATTAAACTTTTAATTTTGAGATAATTGTAGATTCACATGCAGTTGTAAGAAATAATACAGACAAATCACAGGTACTGTTAGCCCAGTTTCCACCAATGGCAACATTGCAAAAGTATACTACAACATTACAACCCAGATGTTGACATTAATGCAGTCAAGATGCAGAACACTCCATCACAGAAAATGTTTCTCGTGGTGTTCATTTGTAGTTGTCACACCTACTTCCCTCCCACTTCTCCCTCCTTAGACCTTGGCAACCACTACTCTGTTCCCCATTTCAATAATTTTTTCATTTCAAGAATGTTACATAAATGAGTATGCAACTTCTCGAGGTTGGTCCTTTTTACTCAGCATAGTTCTCTAGAGATTCTTCCAAGTAATTGTGCTTGTTGATAATTTGTTGCTTTTTATTGCTGAGTTGTGTTTCTTGGTAGGGAGGCACCACAGTTTGGTAAACATTTGCCTACCAAAGGACATCTGAGTTGCTTATGGTTTTTGGCTGTTAAGAATAAAGCTGTCGGCCAGACGCAGCGTCTCACGTCTGTAATCCCAGCACTATGGGAGGCTGAGGCAGGCAGATCGCAAGGTCAGGAGATCGAGACCATCCTGGCTAACACGGTGAAACCCCGTCTCTACTAAAAATACACACACACAAAAATTTAGCCGGGTGTGGGTGGCGGGCGCCTGTAGTCCCAGCTACTCGGGAGGCTGAGGCAGGAGAATGGCGTGAACCCAGGAGGCGGAGCTTGCAGTGAACCGAGATCACGCCACTGCACTCCAGACAGAGCAACACTCCGTCTCAAAAACAAACAAAAAAGAATACAGCTGTTATGAGTATTTGTGTACAGATTTTTGCAAGAATGTACATTTTTGGAGAATAAATGCCCCAGAATGCAATTGCTGGGTTGTATGGTAGTTACATATTTAGTTTATTAAGAAACTGCAAAACTATTTTCAGGAGTAGTTGTACCATTTGAAACTCTCATCAGCAATGTACAAGTGATCTAATTTCTCCTTGCCAGCATTTGTTGTTGTCATTATTTTTTATTTTAGCCAGTCTGATAAATGTTCAGTGCTATCTCCTTATAATTTTAGTGTGAATTGCCCTAATGGCTAATGACATGGAACATTTTTTCTTGTGCTTATTGCCGTTTGCATATCCTCTTCAGTGAAATGTCCCTTTGGGTCTTCTGCTCCTTTTCTGTTTTTTAACTGTTGAGTTTTTTAGAATTCTAGATACTATTCCTTTAACATATATATGGTTCGCAAATATTTCCTCCCACCCTGTAGCTTGTCTTTTTGTCTACTTAACAGGGCCTTTTACTGAGCAAAAGATTTTAATGTTGATGAAATCCAGTTTATCAATTTCACCTCTTATGGGTCGTACTTTTGGTGTCAAATCTAAAAAGTCTGCCTAGCACTAAATCCTGAAAATGTTATCCTGTTTTTAAATAAATTTTTATTGTTTTACATTTTACATTTAGATCTATGATCCATTTGAGTTAATTTTTTGCACAAGGTGTGAAGTTTAGGTCGAAGTTCAATTTTTTCACTTATGGTTGTCCAGTTGCTCCAGCATTATTTGTTTAAAAAGTTATCCTTCCTCCATTGAATTGCCTTTGCACCTTTGTAAAAAATCAGTTGGAAATACTTGTGTGGATCTGTTTCTGAGTTCTGTGTTGTACTCCATTGTCCTATGTGTCTATCCCTTTTCCCATAGCATACAGTGTTGGTTACTGTAGTTACTGTAGTTATATTAATATAATACATCTTGAAATTGGATAGACCAATTTCTCCTACTTTTTTCTCCCTTTCCAAAAATTATTTTAGCTATACATGTTCCTTTGCCTTTTCACATAAATTTTATAATAATCTTGTCTGTATTTAAACAAAATTTTGTTGAGATTTGCATAGGAAATATGTACATCATTTTGGGGGCAATTGACATCTTCACTCCACCAAATCTTCCAATTCATGGGCATCTTCATCTCTTCATTTATTTACATATATTTATATTTATTTCATCAACATTTGGTGGTTTTTAGAGTATAAGCCTTGCACATATTTTATTTAATTTACACCTAAGTTGCCCGGGTGCGGTGGCTCACGCCTGTAATCCTAGCACTTTAGGAGGCCAAGATGGGCAGATCACTAAAGGTTGGGAGTCTGCGACCAGCTGGCCAACGTGGTGAAACCCCGTCTGTACTAAAAATACAAAAATTAGCTGGGCATTGTGGTGGGCACCTGTAATCTCAGCTACTTGGGAAGCTGAGGCAGGAGAATCTCTTGAACCGGGGAGGCAGAGGTTGCAGTGAGCCGAGATTGCACCACTGCACTCCAGTCTGGATGACAGAGTGAGACTCCATCTCAAAACAGAAACAAAAACAAAACAAAAAATTTACACTGAAGTATTTTATTTTTCTAAGCCAGTACTATCTTATTTGGTGTTGTGTGTTGAATTTCAGTGCCCAACATTTGGCCATTTGGATTTGTTCATTGGTAAATCTTTTTTAATATTATTCTCTTTTCTCTCTTTAAACAAATCTTTCAAATTTTCAAATTCTTTTTTTTTGTTATGTTTTCATTTTTATACAATTTAGGTTACAAAAGTTGCCAAAATATTACAAATAATTCCTGTATACTCTTCACCCTGCTTACCTAAATGATAACAAATTTCTCATAATCACAGTACAATTATTGAAACCAGGAAGTTAGCTTTGATATGCTACTATTCATTAATCTACAGACTTCTTTCAAATTTTTCCAACTGTAAAAACTTAGTATTGTCCCACTACTGCTGTTTTCCAGGATCCAATCTAGGATCCCACATTTCATTTACTTTTCATTTCTTCTCTAGTCTGGAAGAGTTCCTCAGTGTTTCTTTCCTTTCGTGGCCTTGACAATATTAAAGGGTATTGGCCATTTAGTTTCACCTCTTATAAATTTATATGTAAACACACACATAACACACATATATACTTTAACTTAAATATAGACACACTTATAGCTAAATATAGAGCTCACAATCAATAATAAAGTAATTGTCCTTTGGTTTTATTTTATGGAAGACATAGGCTCTGTGTTCAACCTCAAGAATTCTGCTTTTTAAATTTTAGGAGAAAATTTAAAATATCAGTCATTGATCTCCTTTCTTTCTTCTTTCTGTCTGCATCCTTCCTTCCTTCCTTTTTTCTTTTTGTGTTTTCCTTTTCCTTCCTTCATTTTACAATATAGATCATTGCTTTAAACATATAAAAGATCAATCAATTTTGATAAGACAATTCTACTCATCTATACATATTTAAGTGGATATATTGTCTACTCTCAGTCTTCTTTCAGGTATATTTCCTTCATTTTTGATTTCCTTCATTTATTTTATTTACTCTGTTACATTGTTCAAGAAATGTTCCTGTGTTTTATTTTTTTAACTTTTGAAATGGAAACTTCCAACCATACAGAAAAGTAGAGAGGATAGTATAATGAACTCCCAGGTACTCATCACCCAATATCAATTATCACTGTATTTTTCTGAATCATTTTAAAGCAAATCTCTACATATTATTGTACCCAGAATTACTTCAGTATGTGTTGGTAATAGAGATTATTTTTACCATAATTACCATATCATATTATACCTAATAAAAGAAGCAATACTACTTTTATATCACTTAATATTTAAATTCCATAAAGTCCATATTTAAATTCTCCAATTCTCTCAAAATATCTCTTTTACAATTGGTTTGTTTGAATCAGCATCCATACAAATTTGACCCAATGCATTTGGTTATAATTCTAATTGTCTCTTTCTCTCTCTTTTTTATTTTAATGATGCCCTTGTTTCCTTTTGTGAAGCCATTGATATTTTGCAGAAACAAAGTTATTTATAGAATGGAAAATTCTACATTCCATAATTGATTCATTGTATGATCATAGTATTGTTAACTCGTTCCTCTATCTCTGTTCATATAACAAAATACCACAAACTCAGCAGCTCAAAACAACACACATTTATTATCTCACTCTTTCTGTGGATCAGAAGTCCAGGCATAACCTAGAGAGATCAACTTAGGGTTTCACAAAGCTGCCATTAATGTGTTGGCCAGGTCTGGGTTCTTACCTGAGGCTCAGCTAGGGAAGCATCTGCTTCTCCACTTGTACGGTTGTTGATAGCATTCAATCCCTTGCAGCTGAAGGATGCATAGCAGTTTGCTCTGTTGAGAAGTGTAAGAATGAGAGATTTTGGTTGCAGGCAATAGAGGCCAACTCTCAATAATTTAAACAAAAGAGCAATTTATTGGCAGGATTTCGGTGGTTAATAGGACTGACAGAAATCCTGGAATGAAGATTAGGTCAGAAAAAAGGTAGAAACCAGGGCTACTCTCTAGCTTCGTGCACCAGGAATTGGTAACAGTCACATCATGGTGCTGATGCTGGAGGGAAGGAACTCCAGCTATGACTTTTCATCTCAGATTCTCTGCTCAAGATTCAAACCCCAACATCAGAGCCTTAGCCTGGCTTGGAAAGGTCAGGCAGGGCACAGTGATTCACATCCTCACCAATCTGGCACACCACAGGGAAAAGAAAGTTTCCTAAAAGGTAAAAGGAGTGCAATTACTGAAATGAAAATGAGGGGAAACAGAGTTGCAAAAAACAGCAGAAGTCTGCTACAAACTTTTAACTGGCTATCTTAACTGTAATTGGAAGGAGCCATGCTGTGTGGCCTTGCTGAGTTGTCAGGGGGAAGCGTAGAGAATCAGTGCTTCCCTCTGGCATCCTTTGCTCCTATCTGTCTCTGCCAGCAAGTACCATTTTTAACAGCTTGGATTGCTTTATCAACAACCAATGCTACCAGTTAACATCCTGCCCTCTGTTTTATCTGAGTGCACTTTCTAGTGTCCTTTCTGTATTTGGGGTTGTTACATATTCAAGATGGACTCTTTTTTTTTTTTTTTTTACTAATTTTTAAAAATTATCATATAATAATTATGTATATGTATGAAGTACAATGTAATGTTTTGATCTATGTATACACTATACAAAAGAGTCAAGCTAATTAACATATTCATCCACCCCACCAGCTTACTGTTTTGGTGGTGAGGATGTTAAACGGTTATGATATATCTTTACATATCCATGTTTGTCATGTATGATCTACTGTCTGTGATGGCCAATGAGATCCTCAGATCATTTGATGAGATATCCAGAAAGGGTGCTCACGTCTCCCCTTCTCCTTCTTCAGGACAAATGTCACCTCCTCAGAAAGTCTTCCTGTGCCACAGTATCTAAGTAGATCACTGCATCTATCACCCTACACTGCTTAGTTTCTTTGTACCCTTTATCACAAGCTGACAGCATTTTGTTTATTTATGTAAGTGCTGATTTTCTGGCTCCCTCCATGAGCGTAGCCACACGCTCCTTTTTCTTACTTTCTATCCCTGGCATTTAACACAGGGCCCTGCACATTGGAGATGATCCTGTGACTCGAATGCATGAATGAATGAATGAATGAATGAATGCGTGAGTGAGTGAATAAGGTAGGAACAAATACTCAGTTTTTTAATCACATTTCACCCTTTCTCTTAGTAAGACAGTTTTAGTTTTAAGTCTCTGGTCTAACACAAAGAAAAGCAACACACTCTACAATTCAATTTGGAAAGCCAGTTTTAGTTTTTAGGCAAATCATTGGTTTTGTTCAAAGAATTAATACATAAAACATAATACATAATATATAAAAACATAATGCATAAAACTTGAGTTCCTGGTATAAAATGCAGGATTGAAAACATTTGCATGTACTTGCTGAGGTTATGCTGCCCTTCTATGTTTTATAAACTGCTATTCATCCCTTTAAACCTCCTGTTTTTTCTTTCTAAATGCGCAATAATTTGAGTTGTTCACTATATAATCATAGTCAATAAAATAATTTTGACAGATTTTCTAACTGCACTCTGCACTGATTAAAATAAAAATAAAATGCTCTAACATCTTGGAAGGGTGAAATGTATTATATATTATTCGTTACTTAAAGGCAATAATGATTGTGACTTTAGTTCCACCAAATCACTGTCTGATATGGTTTGGCTGTGTCCCCTGTCCCCACCCAAATCTTTTCTTGAATTGTAGCTCCCATAATTCCCATGTGTTATGGGAGGGACCTGGTGGGAGATAATTGAATCATGGGGGCAGTTTCCACCATACCGTTCTCGTGGTAGTAAGTCTCACAAGACCTGATGATGTTTGTAAGGGGTTTCCCTTTTCACTTGGCTCTCATTCTCTTTTTGCCTGCTGCCATATAAGGCGTGCCTTTGTTCTTCCCTTGCCTTCTGCCATGATTGTGAGGCCTCCCCAGCCACGTGTGAGTCCATTAAAATTCTTTTTCTTTATAAATTACCCAGTCTTGGTTACATCTTTATCAGCAGTGTGGAAAGAGACTAATACACCATCTCAGCATACTTCCATAGATAAGGTGAAAATTGCTCACTGAAATTTAAATGGTGCTGCTCGACCTTTCAGGAGACAACGTAATGCATGTGGCTGATTCCCAGCTACCCACTTTACTGGCATCCCTTACATTCAACATATAGACAGCTGGGATGTCAATGGAGCAACACAAAACTGTTTATGTGACAGGTAACTTCAGCTATGGTTATATACTCTCATGTTAAGGAATCCAAAGATGTGAAAATACAAAATTGTAGAATAAATCATAAATTCATTTTACAAAGGATAACTTCTATTGAAAACGGACTTGCTGCAAGAACTTCCACCTTCTCAACAACATACTACCTAAAATATGTTTAGGTAATATGTTACTAACTTGCTGGAGAGGAAACTTATAAATGAGAAGGAAAAATGCATCTACTAAATTATTAAGAAACCATGAATGTCACAAGTTAAAGGCTATTCATTCTAGTCAAGTAACATTATTTGAATATGAACTAGGTGCCAGGCACTATTAGAGTAAAAAATCAGATGTGGGAATCAATCATGGGCTGTATATATCAGAGACACTTATGAGAAATCTATGAGATGAATTTAGTAATATCATATGCAGAAGTAGGTAATAAGTTAATAGTAAAGTTTGTTTTGTTGGGCTATACCACATAGAGTCCATCTAAAGCCCAACTCAGAATTGCTACAGAAGACTAAAAAGAGGCTGCTCAAACAGAAATAGACTGAACTCTAACAGATACCCCATTTTGTTGCAAAAAAGTTTGGATTTATGGATGTTTCAAACCCATGTGTCTTACATTCTTCTTTCTCCCTTAACATATGATAAGAGGTGAGAAGGTCCATCTATTACTGAGCCCAGATATGTAAGTTGATGGCATTTTGTTATATGCTTTGTGTGCGTATATGATATGTGCATAGAGGCTCTAGGAGAGGATGTAAGTTGAACTAAGCTGTATCGTGGGTGTGAGTGCAGGTGTCCACATGGATGCACACACTTGCTAAATAGCTTAGGATATTCATGTTCATCCAGAAATGATTCAAGACCTCCAGCACAAGTACCAGATGTCACAGTGTTCTCAGGGTGACAAGAAGCAGAATAGATTGTTGAATGAGGTTGTTCAATTAAGGAATTTGTTTTGTTTTACTTTCGTCTATTTCATTTTGCTTTGTTTTTCATTCCTCTTAAGCCTCTTTTGATAAAGGCTCCCACTGCTTACTGTGGGTTGTGAGTTCTTATGGCTATAGGAGATACCTTTATAAGGAAGAGATTAGAAAAGATGTTTCAAATTAGAGACAAGTTTAATCAGTATAAATCTTTTAAGTATTTACTCCATGCAATTAAGCTTGAAACATCCCACCACCTCTTTAGTGCTGCTGGGTTATAATTATGACAATTATGATGGAAAGACAGAGGATATCAAGGTTATTTTTGAATGGGGGTTTTGGGGAATGCTTCCTGGAGGATTTTCCTGACAGAGACCTCTCATTGCATTAGAGCTGAAATGTTTTGTGCAATTTGATTCAAAAACTCATTTGATGTTAGAACTGGAAAGAAAATTATAGGCAGAATAGTATAACCCCTATAATTTTTAATAATGAAACAGAGCTATAGGAGGGAATAATGGCTTATCCATGATTACAAGTAGTTACCAGTGGAGTTCTGATATTCTCTGCTATCATGGACTTCACAGCTACGTGGAATTAAAGTGAAAACACTGGTCATGGAAGGAAGAGTCTGGCATCACTGGTGGCTTCCTCATTTTGTGTGGAGGGCTTTACCTAGGGTAGTTCCAGTGCAATTCATTTCTGCTGGTGCATATTCAGAAAAGAGGCTTCTGAATATGTCTCAAGAGCTACTTATGTCAGGATCCTAATTTTACCAGACTTACTTCTCTAACAAATGTTGCTTTGAAATTATAACAGATATTTTTGCAGTAATTCATCCTGTGTTCTTTTCATCAGCAAAAATTCTTGAATTGTAAATTTTAGAATAATGAAGATACACCCTGAGAAGGAAGACTTATGTTTTTGTCTGGCTGCTGAATTAATGCTTTCCATGAGAGAAAAGCTTTAAGTACTTACAATGCTTAGCAGGGCTATTCTATTCTTTCCCTCTTTTTGTTTTTTTCATTCATTAATTTACTTTATTTTTTAAATGCACACCCTAGTTTGCTCACATGTGCAAAGCACTATGGTGGGTAAAGCATAATAATGTTTAAATATTTCTGTCAGAAAGTGCCTAGAAAGTTTTCAAAACATGATAAATATTCAATAAATGCATGTTTACATCTCAAATTTTCCCTAACATATAGCATTTGCTCATAGCACAATTTTTATTGCCTCCCTTTTATTCTGTTTGTTTTTCCCTGAAATTTACTCCTGAAATCTTCAAAATTATTTTATGGGTTCTTATATAAAATTTTATATATATACGTATATGTAGTCAGAATACATAATTATATAAATTATTACAATATTAATACAGTCTAATGTCTGCCAAACTATACATGTTATTATTATTTCTACCTTAAATGAGAGACTGATCAATAATTGAATTCATCAATTTTTTTCTTTTTTTTTTTACAAAACTGTGGCATAGCAATTTAAAGAAAAATAATCACCTTGAAAATGAGAAATTAGATAAACCTAAGATTTGGAGGAGACTAAGTTTTCATGTGTCAATTCTATGCCAAAGTTTTTGGGAATCTGGATGAATGAATAAATTCCTGGGAGAATACAAATGACT
Organism: Pongo pygmaeus; assembly: GCF_028885625.2. Taxonomy (NCBI): domain Eukaryota; kingdom Metazoa; phylum Chordata; class Mammalia; order Primates; family Hominidae; genus Pongo; species Pongo pygmaeus. The sequence goes on along the minus strand of NC_072379.2, from coordinate 52,058,383 downwards.
AGAATTGACTCAAGAAGGAGCAGGAAGCTTGTATCAATCAATAAGCTAGTAATACAATTTTAAAAGTTGCTCATGGACTATTTCCAAAGAGATGCTGGACTTAGACCATTTCGCAGATGAACTTTCACATTGTTAAGGGGTGTATTATTTCCGTGATATTTAACTGCCCAGAACACAGGAAAATATAGCTTTATTTTGCATCTGTAGCATAACTCCCATGCCAAAACCTGAGAAATACAACCCAGGCAAAGATCCATCTTGCTTATGAATATATATGCCACATTTTGGAATAAAATACTAGTACATTAAATTCAGCAGTATACAAAAAGGAAAAAAAATCAGTGAATAATTCAGGGTTTGTTAAGTAACGCAAACATAATTAAAACTTTAGAAAATCCATTATCCTAGTTATCCCATCAGTGGATCAAAGGTGACAGCCTGAATTATCAATCAACTTAGTAGCTACTAAAAAAAAAAGGACTAGGTAAAATTCATTATTCATTCCAAAAATTTTTAAAAACTCTTAATAAAATAGGAATCTAAGAATATTGTCTTAACATATGAAAGAATGTCTCTTTTCAAGCCAAATCACGAAAAGCATACTCCCATCATTTCTCCCAAGTCCAAGGTGAACAATAATAATCCAGCTCAGTATGCCATTTCACAGAGGCCACATGAGGTTTCCATTTTACGTCAAATTGGAAGGCTACTGAGAAAGGTAAGAAGAGAAAACTCACAGGAAAAATAGCAAATGTGCCAACCAATGTCTTCGGTCTTCCCTGATAAAATTCTCTCTGTTGGGTCCCTTGATCATGTGTCAATCATAGAATTGTGTTGGGCAGGGAACAGAATTATGGGAGAGAGCAGGCAAAGTCCTGCTCATGTAATCTTTGTAATGGTCACTTTCACTCTTCAAGACAACTTCAGTGGGGACTTTACCTAGGTAGAAATAAGAGAAAGAGTGAGCTCACATTTTCACGATGCATACTGTGGGCAGGGTGTCTTCTCAAGGCTTTATGTTTGCTAACTCCTGGAATTCTCAGAACAACTCTTATAAGATAGGCATTATGATTGTCCTTATTTTACATATGAGAAGATAGGTTATTTAGGAAAGTTAATCACTTTGCCTGGGACCTCAGAAATGTCAAGTGGCAGAACGGGGGCTTGATTGTAGGTGGTAACCACACCTTGGGAGTCTGGTGAAAGCACACTTTATTCTCTGAAGGCAGAAAAGGAGGCTGTTCAACCCTTTAATGCCATGGGGTAAAATGCCTTTTACTAGACATTGAGAAAGTAGGAGTTTGGCCATTCCAGTTGTGTTATCCTGAACACTCCCATTTTCTGATCCTCCCTTTTTCTTCTTTGAAAATTTTAATAACAGAATGAGATGACATTTCATAGCATTATGGCCTTTAAGTTATAATTTTGTTATCTGACAGATGCCCAGAAACATTGGGTAAGGCCACACCTCAGATAGATGACAGTTTATCCTACAAACGTAGATAAACAAATACACACCTGGACCTCCAACAAATACAGGGCTTCCCAAGCCAGATCTAGTGATGTAATATTTAACAAATATTTGTATTTAATACAAATAGAATTTGGTAAATGTTAGAATTACTAGGCGTATTATTCTTTCTCTTCTTCAGAAACGGCTCTTATTTAAGAGGCTGCAAAAATATTTAGATCCTTCCCTCAGAAATATGTCATCTGCATTCATCTGCATTCATGTACATATGCATTCATTTTTCATAGAACCACAGACTCACCCAAACAGTTCAGCTAAAAACTTCTGCTTTGTGTGTTTTTGAGAAGTTATGTATTTTATTTCTGAGATGATATAATTTTGGATTTTAATTCCTTTCCTCTTTACCAACTGTTCACATTCACCCTTATACCCACATGTGTTTCTATGTGCAATAAATATAACAACACATATACTGAAAAATGTTGCTTTGTTAGGTAGTTATCCAAAATAAAATAATATTAAAAAGGAAAACCTTATGGCAATGCTTATTCTCAACCCTACTAAAATAGTGACTTGTTTTACTTTTAGGATGATGATTTTTACTAATACTTATGTTGGTCTTCTCCCTACATTTAACATGTCAGTGTTTCTATTTCTGATATAACCATTGCATTATTATTTCTCATCACAATATTAATACTTTGCCATGAATTAAGTTTTGACACATATATTTCATCCCTATGCTTTTAATTTATTCAAAAATTCTATAAATGTTTCATAAATGTTAGTCCTATATATTAGTACTGTCTGTAACAAAATATAATGTAACATTTGTCGATCAAAATACAAAGAACAACAGAGCTGAAAACTATAAAACAACAACAAAGAGTTGAGTTTATTGCTTGCCTGTATATTAGTTTGCTAGGGCTCCTAAACAGAGTACCATAGACTGAGTGGCTGAAACACCAGAATTTTATTTTCTCACATTCAGGAGGCTGGGAGTTCAAGATTCAGGTAGGATCGCTTTCTTCTTTTGTCTCTCTTCTTAGCTTGTAGATAGCTATCTTATCCCTGTATCTTCACATGGTCCTCCCTCTGTACCTCATTCTCAGTTGCCTCTTTAAAGATCCTCTCTCCAAATATAGTCACATTCTGGGATATTGGGGGTTAGGATTTCAACACATGGTTTTATCTGGGGGTAGGGGAGAGTACAATTCAGCCTGTAACACCTGGAAATGGAGAGAGTGTTCACTCTAGAGTAAGGTCAGTGAGTCACTCTGATTAAAAGTGGAAGGGTTAGACACAGGGTAAACAAAGGAAGTTTCCCTCCAATAAGGCAGCATTCTGAAGGGCATTTTTCAATTGGTCAAGGAGAGGACTCTGGGTCTTCTTTGAGATGGGCTTGCAATTGATCTGGTTCACACCACAAAATCACACGCACAGGTCTCAAGGAGGGTTAGGCTTCTAGGGTGTAGTGTCTTGACTAAGGCACTTTCATATCCATATGTTTGAGACTTGGCAATTTTTTTTCTCTTACATGTTAATGTAATTTTTGCAATTTCCGAATTGTAATTTCCTAAGGAAGTTTTGCAATTTCCTAATACTTGCCAAAACAAACTATCAAGACGACTTTGGCAAAAAGTAAACAGTCCTTCTGTTTTTCCCCACAGCTGAACAAGGACTGGGAAATCAATTTGAAGTATCTAGCTCAGACTCCCATAGCATAGTGCTCTGATTAATTCATTTCCTTTTATTGGTATTGCATAGTTCCAGAACTAAAGCTCATAGCACGCAGCAGTCTTTTTAATTTACACTGACAAAACCTTTGAAGTGGAGACTCTGATAGGAAATTTAAGTGGAAGAAAAAAGAGAGAGAGACAGACACAGAGGGAGTTGTTTTATTCTCATTGACTTCGTCAGAATTTTGTTTTCAAGAACTTTAATTGTAATTGAAGGCTTGAAATGTCACTGGGGATTCATTTTGCAAGATGGAGAACAGGGGAAAAAAGTAAGGAACCTATTTTTCAGTATGTTGATTGAGCATAAAGAATTTTATCTTCAGTCTTGACCCTCCTTTGTTCTTTCCTCATTTCCTAAACTCTGGGGTCAATGTTGCAACGGTGAAGAATAGGGTCTCTGTTGTACTGTTTTTGCAGAATCTTTGAGCCAAAAGTGTAACGTGCTTTTTAGGAAAATTTAGGTGGTAAATAAGATGCATCCTTACAACAGGAAAAGATATCCCCAGCTGCCTACCTAGCATCAGTCTTATGCATAGTAAGTGATGAGCAAATATTTGTTGATTGATAGAATTCTAGACTTTGCTAACACTTGTCCAGTGGTCTCTTCTCTTGGGTCTCAATGAAACTTGCAGCTCAAGGGAAAAGAGGAGATGCAGAAATAAACATGCATGGTATTCTGAGCAAATACAGATTTATCCTGCAGTGGATGGCCATCTCTGCTAATTAGCCCATCAGTTAACAAGGAAAACTAGAGGAAGAGTCCTATAATTATTGATGTTTTAAATTTAAGTTCTTTATTTTTTCATAAACATTTTTGGATCAAATAAGCTAGTATAGTCACCAGCTACACTTTCCCATTTGGAAATGTTTAGCATACATGTGACTTAAAAGCTCCAACTTCTGAATCAAATTATCTGTGTTTTCATTTCTGTACAAATACTTGAAATGTCCTGAGTAGAAATGTTTGAAAGGTCTTGAAGACTCCAGCCAGGGTCAATCTAGTTCAGAATTTCAATGTAGACAACTTGCTTGATAAAGGAATCAGGTGCTTTACAACTGAGCTATGGGCCCCTAGGACAAAGGTTAGCAAGTGGGAGTCAAGACCAATTTTCTTAGCTTTTCAGAGCCTTGATGCTGTTAAAGGAATTCCTGGGGCAGGCAATAGCAGGGATAAAATCAAATGAAAATAAAATGAATCAGATTTTATTTGAGCCCCCACATGATTACCTCTGGAATCACCCTTGTTGTTATAGATACATTTTCTTCTTTGTTTGGCATGTTTTAGCCTTCTGCCGTCCACTGTAGAGTCCTCCAAATCTGGTTACCATGACAACACATAAATATAAATAAATAAATATTTTTATATATGTATGTATGTATATGGGTATATATATGAATTTTATTTTGGCTTGGAATGAGGGTGGAGGGGGAATCCAGCCTGCTGCAGCCAACCTCCGTCTCCAGCCAATACTGGCACATGGGAAAGGTCATCGTGTGGGCAAACACATGCCAATCAGAATAGCTATTTCCAACACTCCAACAGTACCCTTTAAACGTTTCATTGGAAAAGCAGCTTCAATAGAATTGAAAGTCAGTATGTTAGTAATTCACTTTTTGCTCCTAATTTGGGGGTAACATGGTCTTTAAATATTCACATATATAAATATTTATTTTAAATATTTAAAGGATTCCTTCCTGTTTCAGATGGGTCTTGGTATGGCTTCTTTTCAGGTTAACCTGCTAATGTTGGAGACTGCCCATGTCTACACTTCTATGAGTATTAATTAGAAAAAGGAAATAAGTAGTTCTGATTCATCTAAAAGAAGTGTTCTGCCATTGCCGTTGCAGTAGTCAGAGACAAACACTCTGAATTAGCAAAGCCATAGACTTAGAAGTCTAACTGGGTCCTTCTAGTTCTAGATGATGTATTTATTTACAGGTATTCAAGGGACATAAAGTAAGATAGTTACTCAAGATATATATATATATATATATGCCTGGGATTTAAGTGAGGAGGAGGCGTGATCCTGCTGAGGGTTGTCTGCTCACCTAGGATCCAGGGTGATGAATGGAAGCATAAAGTTGTCCAAAGGATATTTTTAAAGAAAACAAAACAAAATATGCCCCATAGGTGAACCAAACTTAATGTGGTTTAGAGGAATAGGAACTGTGTCTGTTCCCTCTTCCCATGGTGGGGGTCAGGGGTTGGGGGGTGTGGGGCATACAATACAATACAAGTAGCCCATGGATACTTCTTAACACTAAGTGTCAACTTGATGGTTAATCCTAAGTGTCAACTTGATTGGATTGAAGGATGCAAAGTATTGTTCCTAGGTGTGTCTGTGAGGGTGTTGCCAAAGGAGATTAACATTTGAGTCAGTGGACTAGGAGAGGCAGACCCACACTTAGCCTGAGTGGGTACCATCTAATCAGCTGCCAGCACAGCTATGATAAAAGCAGGCAAAGGAATGTGGAAGGACTAGACTAACTGAGTCTTGTGGCCTGCATCTTTCTCCTGTGCTGGATTCTTCCTGCCCTTGAACATCAGACTCCAAGTTCTTCAGCTTTTGGACTCTTGTACCTACACTAGTGATTTGCCAGGGACTCTTGGGTCTTTGGTCACAGACTGAAGGCTGCACTATTGGCTTCCTTACTTTTGAGGTTTTGGGGCTCAGACTGGCTTCCCAGCAACTCAGCTTGCAGATGGCCTATTTTGGGACTTCACCTTGTGACCGTGTGAGTCAATTCTCCTAATAAACTCCCCCGAATATATTCATTTATCCTATTAATTCTGTCCCTTTAGAGAACCCTAATACAATTCTCAAGAGCAGAGCTAAGTATTTGATTATTTTTCTGTGTTTTGCTGTTGGTTTAAGGTTTGCTGTGATGCCACTCTGCAACTGATTTATTTCAAGAAGTTCCAACTTATACCTATGGTTCTGAGCATTCAATATTCATGCTTTGTACTCACCTTAAGCAACTCACAGGAGCATACTAGTGGGAAACATTTAATCTTTTTATCTTCATTTATAAGATGTGCTTTTCTCTTCCCTTTAAACATGGAGAATTTTAAAGGTGATGCTTCTAAAATAGTGAGCTACCCACATTTGCTCTTCTCCAAGGTAGGAATGACTTATCTGATGCATGAAGTTAATGAGACTTTGACATCCATTTGGCCAGGCTTACCTGAGGGCTGGTTCATGATATAAAAAAGATAACATAGAACCATCTCTTTTTTGGCCCTCTCCATTCTGCTGGGTCCTGATATTTTAGCACAGACTGTGATCCTCAGCACAACTAACTGAATAAGCAGACTCTGCGTCTGTGTACATCCAAGCTTTTCTTCATGTTTGCACAAAGTTGTGTGTCTGGTCTAAACTTAGGAGAAGAATGTAGGAAATATCCGTTATGTTCCTGGGTGTTCTCCATTTGAATATTACCCAAGAAACCATATGTTTAGGAGCTGTTGGGTCTTCATGAATGATGATGCTTTTATCTGCATTTGGATGTTCTGCTGTATTGATTTTACAATGGATAGAACCTGGCTAGAAGGAGACCTAAACCCTCCATTAGAACATAAAGACTCCTAGGAGTCCTCAGAAATAGTGTCTTACTCCCCAAACAGCAAAATCCTTCTAAATATATCATCAGCAGAATGGGAGTGCTATGATTTGAATGATGGTATCCCCTCCAAAATGCACGTTGAAACTGAATCTCAATGCAACAGTATTAAGAGGTGGCCTCAGGCGGTGATTAAGTCATGAGGGCTTCACTCCCATGAATGGGCTTCACCCCATTACAAAAGGGGTTGAGTTTAAAGGGAACTCTCTTGCCATTCTGCCCTTTCTTCCAAGTGACGACACAGTGTTGGTCCTCTCTGGAGGATCAGCAACAAAGCACCATGTTGGAAACAGAGGCAGCCCTAATCAGACACCCGTCCTACTGGCACCCTGATCTTGGAATTCTCAGACTCCAGAGCCATTAAGAATAAATTTTTGTTCTTATAAATTACTTAGTCTGTGGTATTTTGTCTTAGAAGCAGAAATGGATGAAGACAGAGAGGTTTGGCTGTAATTTCCTACTCACCAAAATTGCAGAAGAATGGTTGTTCAAATCTAGAAAAAAGACTTTTGAGAAGAAAGTGTGGACCCCTCATTAAATGTTCAGCTTTCTGAGAACTAGTCATATGTTTTATTAATAGAATTGGACAGAGATTTGGGAGTTTCTATTTATTATTTATAAGTTATATTCAAACACACCTGTATTATCAAGGCTTTTTGTGCCTGGTGGCAAAAAGCAATGGAATGGGGATGATTATTAGAAAAACCAGTGATTTCTTTAGAAATATCAGCCTTAAAATGAAAGAAAATAACTCCCAATATACACCCATTTAAAATGTTCTGCAATGCAGGAATTTTATCTGTTTTACTTTAAAGGATGACTGGGTCTTGTGATTGAGAGCAGAAGAAAACCTAGGGAGGAAACCAATGCTCTAGAAAGGAATGTTTTTCTTATGCCTTCCAGAAGCAATGATAGCATGAACAATTGTACATCAGTCATCAGGTCTTACAAAAATTACACAGAGGCACCCCCTGCTGGAGGGAGGTGCTACTCAGCCAGGGACACTGCGGGAAAACAGAACTGTCTCTTGTATTTTTCCTACTCTTCATGGACAGAGGGAAAGCAGCACAGAAGAAAATGACTCTAATGGAAGAAACAATCAGAAAGAGATAACAGCAGAATTCTCAAATATTTGAGCTGAGAGAAATGCTCTCTTAAGATGCCTGGGAACCTTCCATGTTGAGACACTGCCAAGTTACTGAACAAGCATTGTTCTATCTTAGATGAAACATTTCCCTTTGCCAAGCTATTCTGCAGGTGAGGAATATAATGATGATGGTTGAGGGCTCAGGCTACACAAAGTGTGATACTCCCAGGAAGGAGTCAGGGCACTTTGCCCAGGGTTAAATGCCCTAGAAGGAGCATGAGAGATGCCATGGTCCAAACCCGTTTTTCTGAGAAGACAGCACTTGAAGAGAATAAATGATGGCACAAATGAAAAAAAAGTGGTGGGACCAAAGGTAGAATACAGAGGTGCACATTGGGACTGCAATCTAAGTGTGGTTTTAGATCCTCTCAGCATATGAACAAAGTTGAAGAACTACAAATGATAGCTTGTGGGAAAGAATGCACACGAGGCTGTGGTTCATCTGTGAACTATTGCAATCCTTTTTAAGAGCAGTATTTACAACGAGTCCTAAAGGGCATTAAGGAAACTTCCTTGACAGCTGTTAAGAATCAGAATAGGGAAGATGAAGAGTTCAGTAGTTCAATGTTTGCATTATAAATTTGAAAATTAATGCACAGCTATGGGGATTCCATTCCAAGATGGCTGAATAGGAACAGCTCTGATCTGCAGCTCCCAGTGTGATCGATGCAGAAGATGGGTGATTTCTGTATTTCCAACTGAGGTACCTGGTTCATCTCATTGGGACTGGCTGGACAGTGGGTGCAGCCCATGGAAGGCAAGCCGAAGAAGGGCGGGAGTATTGCCTCACCTGGGAAGCACAAGGGGTTGGGGGAGTTCCCTTTCCTAGCCAAGGGAAGCTGTGACAGATGGTACCTGGAAATATGGGACACTCCTACCCAAATACTGTGCTTTTCCAATGGTCTTAGCAAATGGCACACCAGATTATATCCTGCACCTGGCTCGGCGGATCCCATGCCCAAGGAGCCTTTCTCACTGGTAGCGCAGCAGTCTGAGATTGACCTGCGAGGCAGCAGCCTGGCAGGGGAAGGGGTGTCCACCATTGCTGAGGCTTCAGTAGGTAAACAAGGCAGCCCAGGAAGCTCGAACTGGGTGGAGCCCACCGCAGCTCAGTAAGGCTGGCTGCCTCCATAGTCTCCACATCTGGGGGCAGGGCATAGCTGAACAAAAGGCAGCAGAAACTTCTGGAGACGTAAAATCCCTGTCTGACAGCTCTGAAGAGAGCAGTGTTTCTCCCAGCATAGTGTTTGATCTTGGAGAATGGAAAGACTGCCTCCTCAAGTGGTTCCCTGAACCCCGCATAGCCTAACTGGGAGACACCTCCCAGTAGGGGCCAACTGACACCTCATAGAGGTGGGTGCCCCTCTAGGACAAAGCTTCCAGAGGAAGGATCAGGCAGCAATATTTGCTGTTCTGCAATATTTGCTGTTCTACAACCCCCACTGGTGATACCCAGATAAACAGGGTCTGGAGTGGACCTCCAGCAAACTCCCACAGACCTGCAGCTGAGGGACTTGACAGTTAGAAGGAAAACTAACAAACAGAAAGGAATAACATCAACATCAACAAAAAGCACATCCACACCAAAACCCTATCTGTAGGTCACCAACATCAATGATCAAAGGTAGATAAAACTACAAAGATGGGGAGAAACCAGAGCAGAAAAGCTGAAAATTCTAAAAACCAGAGCACCTCTACTCCTCCAAATAATTGCAGTTCCTCACCAGCAACGAAACAAAGCTGGATGGAGAATGACTTTGACGAGCTGACAGAAGTAGGCTTCAGACAAACTTGTGAAGTTTAACAAACTTCTCTGAGCTAAAGGAGGATGTTCGAACCTATTGCAGGGAAGCTAAAAACCTTGAAAAAAGACGAGATGAGTCGCTAATAAGAATAAACAGTGTAGAAAAGACCTAAAATGACCTGATGGAGCTGAAAACCATGGCATGAGAACTGTGTGACACATGCACAAGCTTCAATAGCCAATTCCATCAAATAGAAGAAAGGGTATCAGTGATTGAAGATCAAATGAATGAAATGAAGCGAGAAGAGAAGTTTGGAGAAAAAACAGAAAAAAGAAATGAACAAAGCCTCCAAGAAATATGGGAATATGGGACTATGTGAAAAGACTAAATCTACATTTGATTGGTGTACCTGAAAGTGATGGGGAGAATAGAACCAAGTTGGAAAACATGCTGCAGGATATTATCCAGGAGAACTTCCCCAATCTAGCAAAGCAGGCAAATATTCAAATTCAAGAAATAGAGAGAACACCACAAAGATACTCATCGAGAAGAGCAACCCCAAGACACATAATCGTCAGATTCACCAAGGTTGAAATGAAGGAAAAAATGTTAGGGCAGCCAGAGAGAAAGGTCTGGTTACCCACAAAGGGAAGCCCATCAGACTAACACCGGGTCTCTCGGCAGAAACTCTACAAGCCAGAAGAGAGTGGGGGCCAATATTCAACATTCTAAAAGAAAAGAATTTTCAACCAAGAATTTCATATCCAGCCAAACTAAGCTCCATAAGTGATGGAGAAATAACATCCTTTACAGACAAGCAAATGCTGAGAAATTTTGTCACCACCAGGCCTGCCTTGCAAGAGCTCCTGAAGGAAGCACTAAACATGGAAAGGAACAACTGGTACCAGCCACTGCAAAAACATGCCAAATTGTAAAGACTATCAATGCTAGGAAGAAACTGCATCAACTAACGAGCAAAATAACCAGTTACCGTCATAATGAAGGATCAAATTCACACATAACAATATTAACCTTAAATGTAAATGGGCTAAATGCTCCAGTTAAAAGACACAGACTGGCAAATTGGATAAAGAGTCAAGACCCATCGGTGTGCTGTATTCAGGAGACCAATTCACGTGCAGAGACACACATAGGCTAAAAACAAAGGGATGGAGGAAGATCTACCTAGCAAATGGAAAGCAAAAAAAGGTGATTCTAGTCTCTGCTAAAACAGACTTTAAACCAAGAAAGATCAAAGAGACAAAGAAGGCCATTACATAATGGTAAAGGGATCAATTCAACAAGAAGAGCTAACTATCCTAAATATATATGCACCCAATACAGGAGCACCCAGATTCATAAAGCAAGTCCTCAGAGACCTACAAAGAGACTTATACTCCTGCACAAAAATAATTGGAGACTTTAACACCCCGCTGTCAATATTAGACAGATCAACAAGACAGAAGTTTAACAAGGATATCCAGGCTCTGGACCAAACAGACCTAATAGACGTCTACAGTACTCTCCACCCCAAATCAACAGAATATACATTCTTCTCAGCACCACATCACACTTATTCCAAAATTGACCACATAGTTGGAAGTAAAACACTCCTCAGCAAATGTAAAAGAACAGCAATCACAGCAAACAGTCTCTCAGACCACAGTGCAATCAAATTAGAACTCAGGATTAAGAAACTCACTCAAAACCACACAACTACATGGAAACTGAACAACCTGCTCCTGAAAGACTACTGGGCACATAACGAAATGAAGGCAGAAATAAAGATGTTCTTTGAAACCAATGAGAATGAAGACACAATGTACCAGAATCTCTGGGACACATTTAAAGCAGTGTGCAGAGGAAAATTTACAGCACTAAATGCCCACAAGAGACAGCAGGAAAGATCTAAAATCGACACTCTAACATCACAATTAAAAGAACTAGAGAAGAAAGAGAAAACACATTCAAAAGCTAGCAGAAGGCAAGAAATAACTAAGATCAGAGCAGAACTGAAGGAGATAGAGACATGAAAAACCCTTAAAAATTCAATGAATCCAGGAGCTGGTGTTTTGAAAAGATTAACAAAATGGATAGACCACTAGCAAGACTGACAAAGAAGAAAAGAGAGAAGAATCAAATAGATGCAATAAAAAATGATAAAGGGGATATCACCACTGATACCACAGAAATACAAACTGCCATCAGAGAATACTATAAACACCTCTATGCAAATAAACTAGAAAATCTAGAAGAAATGGATAAATTCCTGGACACATACACCCTTCCAAGACTAAACCAGGAAGAAGTTGAATCTCTGAATAGACCAATAACAGGCTCTGAAGTTGAGGCAATAATTAATAGACTACCAACCCAAAATAGTCCAGGACCAGACAGATTCACAGCCAAATTCTGCCAGAGGTACAAAGAAGAGCTGGTACCATTCCTTCTGAAACTATTCCAATCAATAGAAAAAGAGGGCCTCTCTAACTCATTTTATGAGACCAGGATCATCCTGATACCAAAGCCTGGCAGAGACACAACAAAAAAAGAGAATTTTAGACCAATATCCCTGATGAATATCAATGCAAAAATCCTCAATAAAATACTGGCAAACCGAATCCAGCAGCACATCAAAAAGCTTATCCACCACGATCAAGTCAGCTTCATCCCTGGGATGTAAGGCTGGTTCAACATACACTAATCAATAAACACAATCCATTACATAAACAGAACCAACAACAGAAACCACATGATTATCTCAATAGATGCAGAAAAGGCCTTTGACAAAATTCGACAGCCCTTCTTGCTAAAAACTCTCAATAAACTAGGTATTGATGGAACATATCTCAAAATAATAAGAACTATTTATGACAAACCCACAGCCAATACTGAATGGGCAAAAACTGGAAGCATTCCCTTTGAAAACTGGCACAAGACAGGGATGCACACTCACCACTCCTATTCAACATAGTGTTGTAAATTCTGGCCAGGGTAATCAGACAAGAGAAAGAAATAAAGGGTATTCAATGAGGAAAAGAGGAAGTCATATTGTCCCTGTTTGCAGACGACATGATTGTATATCGTCTCAGCTCAAAATCTCCTTAAGCTGATAAGCAACTTCAACAAAGTCTCAGGATACAAAATCAACATGCAAAAATCACAAGCATTCCTATACACCAATAACAGACAACCAGAGAGCCAAATTATGAGCGAACTCCCATTCACAATTGCTTCAAAGAGAATAAAATGCCTAGGAATCCAATTTACAAGGGATGTGAAGGACCTATTCAAAGAGAACTACAAACCACTGCTCAATGAAATAAAAGAGGACACAAACAAATGGAAGAACATTCCATGCTCATGATAGGAAGAATCAATATTGTGAAATAGCCATACTGCTCAAGGTAATTTATAGATTCAATGCCATCCCCATCAAGCTACCAATGACTTTCTTCACAAAATTGGAAAAAACTACTTTAAACTTCACATGGAACAAAAAAAGAGCCCCCATATCCAAGACAATCTTAAGCAAAAAGAACAAAGCTGGAGGCATCATGCTACACGACTTCAAACTATACTACAAGGCTACAGCAATCAAAACAGCATGGTACTGGTACCAAAACAGAGATATAGACCAATGGAACAGAACAGAGGCCTCAGAAATAACACCACACATTTCCAACCATCTGATCTTTGACAAACCTGACAAAAATAAGATATGGGGAAAGGATTTCCTATTTAATAAATGGTGCTGGGAAAACTGGCTAGCCATTTGTAGAAAGCTGAAACTGGATCCCTTCCTTACACCTTATACAAAAATTAATTCAAGATGGATTAAAGACTTAAATGTTAGACCTAAAGCTATAAAAACCCTAGAAGAATACCTAGGCAATACCTTTCAGGGTATAGGCATGGGCAAAGACTTTATGACTAAAACACCAAAAGCAATGGCAACAAAAGGCAAAATAGACAAATGGGATCTAATTAAACTAAAGAGCTTCTGCCCAACAAAAGAAACTACCATCACAGTGAACAGGCAACCTACAGAATGGGAGAAAATTTTTGCAATCTACCTATCTGACAAAGGGCTAATATCCAGAATCTACAAACAACTCAAACAAATTTACAAGAAAAAAAAAACCCTCAAATTGTGCAAAGGAAACCAACAGACACTTCTCAAAAGAAGACATTTATGCAACCAGTAGACACACAAAAAAATGCTCATCATCACTGGTCATCAGAGAAATGCAAATCAAAACCACAATGAGATACCATCTCACACCAGTTAGAATGGCGATCATTAAAAAGTCAGGAAACAACAGATGCTGGAGAGGATGTGTAGAAATAGGAACAATTTTACACTGTTGGTGGGAGTGTAAATTAGTTCAACCATTGTGGAAGATAGTGTGGCGATTTCTCAAGGATCTAGAACTAGAAATACCATTTGACCCAGCAATCCCGTTACTGGGTATATACCCAAAAGATTATAAATCATGCTACTATAAAGACACATGCATGCGTATGTTTATTGCAGCACTATACACAATAGCAAAGACTTGGAACAAACCGAAATGTCCATCAATGATAGACTGTATTAAGAAAACATGGAACATATACACCATGGAATACTACGCAGCCATAAAAAAGGATGAGTTCATGTCCTTTGCAGGGACATGGATGTGCTGGAAACCATCATTCTGAGCAAACTATCACAAGGACAGAAAACCAAACACCGCATGTTCTCACTCGTAGGTGAGAATTGAACAATGCGGACACTTGGACACAGGGCAGGGGACATCACACTCTGGGGCCTGCCATGGGGTGGGGTGGGGGCAGGGGAAGTGATAGCATTAGGAGAAATACCTAATGAAAATGATGAGTTAATTGGTGCAGCAAACCAACATGGCACATGTATACCTGTGTAACAAACCCGCATGTTGTGCATATGTACCCTAGAACTTAAAGTATAATAAAAAAAAAGAAATTTAATGCACAGCTTCAATAGCAATATTTCCTAACCCAGATACCTCTGTTTTCTGCTGTGTTTGCTGTATTCACCACTGTTCATGCAGTTCTTGATACATTGCCTGCTGTACAAAAACTCAAGAATATTTGTTAATGAAGAAATGACTCAGCTGGGCATGGTGGCTCATGCCTATAATCCCAGCACTTTGGGAGGCTGAGGCAGGTGGATTGCTTGAGGTCAGGAGTTCAAGACCAGCCTGGCCAACATGGTGAAATCCCATCTCTACTAAAAATACAAAAATTAACCAGAGGTGGTGGTGCATGTCTGTAGTCCTAGTTACTCAGGAGGCTAAGGCAGGAGAATCACTTGAACCTGGGAGGCAGAGGTTACAATGAGCTGAGATCATGCAGTGGCACTCCAGCCTGGGTGGCAGAGCAAGACTCTGTCTCAAAAAAAAAAAAAAAACAAGAATGACTCTCACAATTCAATATTTCACTTTTTCATTTCCCATAGTAGCTCTTTTTTTGTTCTAAGTTAAAGTTGAATTTTTCTAAATAGTAATATGGAAATAATAATACATTTGGGATTCTTTACTGCATCTAATTTTGAATTACCCATACCTGCATGTTTGATGGAGCTGGAACTATTCAGATTTCTATTCATTGGGATACATTTAACCCATATTACATGCTTACAAAGCAAAGACATCAAACAAACTCTTTTAGAATATGAGATGTTAAAGAAAAACATGATCTCAAATCCTAGGCAAACGCAGTGCAGCATATGAATGTCTTGGGTAGTAGCTTTCATGTATAGCCGAAGAGCATTAGGCATGTTGCAAAGTTCTAGTATCCATTTCCAACAATTTCCTTTTTATCAATTCCTGTGATCATCTCTGAGAAGCCTCTAGTATAATGTGTCTTCTGCTAACACTACTGGCACAGCATTATCCACAGACTTTTTATGTGCTAATCCTAGCCATAGACCTTGGGTGATTCTTTCCCTTATCATCCACTCCCTGGGTTCTTTGGTGTGGTACTTGAAGAATAGAAGCCTCAGAGAAGCATTGCTTCTGAGGAAGAACTAGATACGTGGAGAAGGTGTAGTATGTTTGAGAGACAATGCAGTGAAAGGAACGAATGAAACAAGAGGTGAAAATTAAGGATCTTGATAAAATGAAAGCAAAAAAGACACCTGACTGGTCTTCTGCTAACTGTCCCTCCCATCCATTAAAGAGACTACATAGAGAGGAGCATAAGTGACAGAATAATGTGATTTTAAACATTCCACACTGTCAAAAATATGAGTGGGAATAGAAAAAGAAATCAGACTGCACTCATGTAAAACTACTACAAAAAATCAGTAATAGAAGTCTCTGCTGATTAAAAGCCTTTTCATAAAAGTATTCATGAAGCTGACAAAAAGGTATAACACTCCAAACTGCCCAAAAAAGTTTGTGTATGGGAAAAAATTACTTTGACTCAGAAAAACAATAACTAAGAACAGGAATGGAAAGACAACAAGAATAAATTAAAAGGAAGTTAATTGAGCTCAGGAAAGAAATAGAAGAAAACTATAAATTTATGTCAGACATGAAAACACATGGAGAACTAATGCAAAAAAATCAGGAAGCAAAATTTTACACATATTAAGTAAGGAAAATACAAGCAAAATAATAATCATAAAACAGACTGTAACTCTAAGTTGATGATCAAATAGAATCAAATATAATGAGTCATTAGAGAAAATAAAAAATCACCTTGAATCAGAAATTCTAGGCTGGGTGCAGTGGCTCATGCCTTTAATCCCAGCAGTTTGAGAGGCTGAGGCAGGTGAGGTCAGGAGTTCAAGACCAGCCTGACCAACATGGTGAAATCCCATCTCTACTGAAAAAAAAAAAAAGTACAAAAACTGGCTGGGCTTGGTTGTGCACACCTGTAATCCCAGCTACTTGGGAGGCTGAGGCAGGAGAATTGCTTGAATCCGGGAGGCAGAGGTTGCAGTGAGCCGAGATCGCGTCACTGTACTCCGCCTGGGTGACAGAGCAAGACTCCATCTCAAAAAAAAAAAAAAGAAAGAAAGAAAGAAATATTAAATCTAAAAGCAGAAATGGACAAAGAAGAAGAGAGAAATATAAAAGAGTTGACTGAACTCAGGAAAGAAGTGGAAGAAAAAGACAATTTTCTGAAAAATGAAGAAATAAATTGCAAGTAGCCAAGAGATAATAGATTTGAATGGCCATGTGTGGTGGCTCATGCCTTGAATCTTAGCACTTTGAGAGGCCTAGGAAGGTGGATTGCTTGAGCCTAAAGTTTCAAGATCAGCCTGGGCAACATAGTGAGACATGTCACTCTCTCTATATATCATAAAGGAAAATTTAATAAAAGGTATTGAAGAAAGGTGAAAAACAATCAAGAAAAAAGACATAACATAGAGAAGAGAGTTTTAGAAAAAAGTCAAAGAGAAAGTCATAGAAATGGACAACTGTTAGAGAAGCAGTAATATTCATATTATCAGAATACATAAAGAAGAAAAATAATGGAAGAGAGATAATAACTGAAGTTATTATTCACAAAAACTTTCCATACACAGTGAAATGGTTCCTTGTGTACCTGAGAAGATTAAAGCTGAATGACCAACTTCTGGATATCTTCTAGTCCAATTACCAAAAATACAGATAATTTCCTCAAGTTCTCCGGGAAATGGATAATTTACAAAGACAAAGGAATTAGACTAATTCCTTTTAACATCCACTTGTAAAGCAAGGAGACAATGGAGCAGCACTTTCAGAAAACTCAGTGAAAGAAAATGTGAACCGGGGATTTTACGTACAGCCAAACTGTCCTTCACACATCAACCGATATACAGTTTTTAACATACAAGAATTTAGGAAATACTGAGACAATCATTCCTTCCTAAGTAGATCTTCCTAATCTACTGGGGAGATGAGCTTCATCCAACAGAGTGATGACTGGGGAAAATTCAGACAAAGCATTGATATGAGCATTATAAAATATATATATAATAATATATATATAATATATAAAGTATATACACATTTATATATCAGTGAGCATTATAAAATATATAAATAAGATAAAGCATTATAAAATATATAAATAAAATAAAGTTTGGAATAAGTATAGAGAAGCAATATCCAAATGTTATATATTATGACAAAGTAGAAATAAAGCATTTATTAAAAATAGAAGGGAGAGGGAGCCAGGCGCGGTGGCTCACGCCTGTAATCCCAGCACTTTGGGAGGCCGAGGTGGGCAGATCATGAGATCAGGAGATTGAGACCATCCTGGCTAACACGGTGAAACCCCTTCTTTACTAAAAATACAAAAAAATTAGCCAGGCGTGGTGACGGGTGCCTGTAGTCCCAGCTACTCGGGAGGCTGAGGCAGGAGAATGGCATTAACCCGGAGGCAGAGCCTGCAGTGAGCCGAGATCGTGCCACTGCACTCCAGCCTAGGCGACAGAGAAAGACTCCATCTCAAAAAATAATCAATCAATCAATCAATCAATCAATCAATTTTAAAAAAATAAATAAATAAAAATAGAAGGGAGAGGAAACTAAGAAATACATGAAGGTATTGTTATATGTTAATCGGTGGTATTTACAGATTCCAAACACCAAAACAAAAAAACCATGATATATCAAATAGTAAAGGTTAAATAAGAAAAATAAGGGGGGGATTAGGACATGTAAAAAACTATAAATGCAAAACTAGTTAATAAAACAAAATTACAAATATTCCTAAATTCCAAAAACTAGAATATATATCTAAAATACATAAGCACATAAATATATAATATTTATATAAAAAAGGAAATACATGGAAAGTATATATTTACATCATCTATCTATATTCACATGTCTATAAAGAATACACATCTTATATAGAGAGAAGCATACAAAATAAAATACATATAATCATAAAATATTTTGATAGTGAAGATGACACGTATTGGTCATAATAAATCAGCTTACCTATTACAAGAATAAGATGCTCAATTTAGTTCACAAAATGTACCCCAACTCTGTGCTGTATTCAAGAGACACAAAGTAATTCAGAAAAGCTAAAAATAAAGAAACAGACTCATTTATACCAGGCAAATGGAAACAAAAAGAGCAGGGTAGCAATCCTAATGTCAGAAAAATAATTGAAGCCCAAAGACATTAGATGTGACAAAGAAGGTTATTTTTTTTAACACTAAAGGCTACAATTCACAGTGAAGATAAAATACCTGTGGCTATCTATACGCACAAATAAAATAGCAATGATTGCTATTTTTTATGAAACAAAACTACAGGGAGGACAAGGAGACATACTTAGAAATACACTAATAATAGGAGACTTTAATATACCTCTCACAGTATAAGATAGATCAAGTTGACAAAAAAAAAATGAGATAGACAATTTAAACAACATAATTGATTGAGCAGACCTTGTGGACATACATCAAACCCTACCATGATAATAGAGTATATATATTCTTCTCAGGTGCACATGACATGGATCACGTGTTAGGGAATAAAGAACATGTCAGTAACTCTTAAAAACCAGAAATATTATAAGTCACACCTTCTGGTCGCAAGGCAACAAAACTATAATTTGCTACAAAAACAAAAGTAACAACAAAATGAAAGTCTCTTCTATCTAGACCTTAAAACAACTCTTATTATAGTAGAATGATTTATAATCCTTTGGGTATATATCCAGTAATGGGATTGCTGGGTCAAATGGTATTTTTGGTTCTGGATCCTTGAGGAATCATCACACTGAATGTTTATTGCAGCACTGTTCACAATAGCAAAAACTTGGAACCAACCCAAATGCCCATCAATCATAGACTGGATAAAGAAAATGTAGCACATATGTACCATGGAATACTATGCAGCCATAAAAAAGGATGAGTTCATGTCCTTTGCAGGGACATGGATGAAGCTGGAAACCATCATTCTCAGCAAACTAACACAGGAACAGAAAACCAAACACCGGCCGGGTGCCGTGGCTCATGCCTGTAATCCGAACACTTTGGGAGGCTGAGGTGGGTGGATCATCTGAGGTCAGGAGTTTGAGACCAGCCTGACCAACATGGAGAAACCCTGTCTCTACTAAAAATAAAAAACATTATCCGGGCGTGGTGGCGCATGCCTATAATCCCAGCTACTTGGGAGGCTGAGGCAGGAGAATCACTTGAACCTGGGAGACTGAGGTTGCAGTGAGCTGAGATCTTGCCATTGCAGTCCAGCCTGGGCAACAAGCGCGAAACTTTGCCTCAAATAAATAAATAAATAAAATAAAAAAATAAAACCAAATACCACATGTTCTTACTCATAAGTAGAAGCTGAACAATGAGAACACATGGACACAAGTAGGGGAACATCACACACCGGGGCCTGTCAAGGGGTCGGGGGTTAGGGGAGGGAGACAGCATTACGAGAAATACCTAATGTTGATGATGGGTTGATGAGTGCAGCAAACCACCATGGCAAGTGTATACCTATGTAACAAACCTGCACATATATCATCCCAGAACTTAAAGTATTAAAAAAAAAAATTCTATTAAAAACTCCTGGATGTAGGCCAGGCATGGTGGCTCACACCTGTAATCCCAGCACTTTAGGAGGCCAAGACCAGGAGTTCGAGATCAGGCTGGCCAACATGTTGAAACCCTGTCTCTACTAAAACAAATACAAAAATTAGCCGGGTGTGGTGGCACACGCCTGTAATCCCAGCTACTCAGGAGGCTGAGCCATGAGAATTGCTTGAACCCAGGAGGTAGAGGTTGCAGTGAGCTGAGATCAGGCCACTGCATTCCAACCTGGGGGACAGAGTGAGACTCTGCCTCTAAAACAAACAAACAAACAAACCTCCTGGATGAAAGGGAAAACACAAACTGAAATGACAGATTTATGAAAATTCCTTGCTCTAAACACATTTTTCAATAAAAATGAGAGAAGACAAATAAATAAATTAAATTTTCAGCTCAAAACACTAGAGGAAAGAACAGCAACATAAATAAAAATAGGACACAAGATCGTTACCAAAATATTTCAGTTCTGTTTTTAAAGTTGCAAATGGGGGTGTCAGAGAAAATTTAGTTCTGAAATGCCAATCTGATCTTCTAATAATTTTTACTTTATGTCTTTGTTCCTCAAACCACCGCAGCAATGGCATGAGCAACATTTTCTCTAATAGTACTTATGGTTCTCAGCCTTTTCTAGTAAGACATTATCAGATGTGCCCAGGAAGGAATGACTCTTCAGATCAAAGAATGTATGAATGATGACATTTTTGGGGGTATTTGCAATTAATTAAACTAGTATGCAATGGCTTCTAAGTCAAAAGGAAGAAGGGATTCCGAAGAAAGCCTTTTCCTCTCTGCAATTTTTTTTTCTCTACTTGTCTTGTAAGATAGCAAAGAGTCAAATGAACCTTTTCATATACTAGTTGAACTATCCAGGATTGAAATGACAACCAGATCAAAACTATCTAAGTGTAGTTATAAATTACAGAAGGCAGAAGCAATGTCAAATATAGACATGAGCAACATCATCCAATGCAGAGTCAAAAATAATTGTACTGTCTGTAATCCCAGCACTTTGGGAGGCCAAGGCGGGTGGATCACGAGGTCAGGAGATCAAGGCTAGCTTGACCAACATGATGAAACCCCGTCTCTACTAAAAATATAAAAATTAGCCAGGTGTGGTGGTGAGCGCTTGTAATCCCAGCTACTCGGGAGGCTGAGGCAGGAGAATCGCTTGAACATGGGAGGCGGAGGTTGCAGTGAGCGGAGATTGTGCCACTGCATTCCAGCCTGGGCAACAGAGTGAGACTCCGTCTCAAAAAAAAAAAAAAAGATTTGTACGTGCCTGATTCAGCACAAGGAATTCATTGTGTCCGAAGATTTAGCCTGAGATCTTCTTGAAGAAAAAAATCATATTTGAAAAAGTCATTAAGTTGTGCATTTCTCAGTTAACTTTGTCTTTGTATAAGTAACAGGAGGATACACTGGAGAAGGAACGAAGGATGGGACAGAGTGAGGGAAAAAGAAAAGAAAGAAAACCTCTTTATATTAATTCCTCTGCTAGATGCTTTTGTGTATATCATCTTATTTAATGTGTATCCAAATAGTGTAAAATGATGTTATTTACCCTCTATTTTATATTTTAGGGAAATGACTCTTTTAGAGATTTACAAGTTTATTATACTAATAGATGACTGAAGTGCAATAGAAGTTCATATTTTTCTGAATTCAAAGCAAAATCATCTTTATATAACTCTGCCTTTGTTTTCCCCTGTTCCTCTCATTCTTCCTTCTTTCACTCCATAAATATTTCCTGACTGACTGCCAGTGTGCCAGGTACTGTTCTAGGCATGAGGGGTGGAGCAATGAACTAGACAAAGTCCTTGCTCTCATAGAACATACATTTTAATGGAGGAGACTAAACATGAACAGATGTATAAAAAGAAAAGGATCAGATTGTGATATACAATACGAAGATAATTAAGCTAGTATAATAAGAGAGGGTGATTGCATGACTACTTTAGATTGCAAGGCAGGGCAGATTGCTCTGAGAAGAGGATGTCGCTCCAAGGACAGATGTTAACAAGGAATGAGTTTCTGTGTTTGAGGAGCAGAAAGAAGGCTAGTGGCTCTGGAGTGTAGGGAATGGGAGAGAACGATCTGAAATGAGGTCACAGAGGTTAGTAGCAGCCTGATTGAGTGAAAATTTGTAAATTGCAGTACAGAATGTGGGTTCCATCTTGAGGATGGTGGAAACTTTTAAACTGGAATTTAAGACCTACTTTAAGTCTTGACATATCACACTAGAGCAGTGGGATCATAATAATGCAAACTTTAAATCCTCCCCAATCATCTTCAACCAAGTGGATCATCTAGGATAGCAAAGGAAAAAAATCCTATAGACTATATTTTCAGCAAAATGATGGGCAAAGATTGTTTAATATCTTTATGGGCTCCAAGTTGCGGAAAAGGGGGGAAAAACACTGCACACGGATATAGACAGGTCAGTGCTGTGATAGTCTAAAGGGCTTATCTTTGCTCTCAAAATTATCTGGCAAAAACTTCCTCCCAATGGGTCTAAGCCTCACCTCACGGATACAGAATCAAAATGGAGCAAGACAATAATTATGCGATTAAGGGAGAGAGACGCCTAAAAGAAACAGATCCCGGTAAATACTGAGCAAGAAAATCATTCTGTCTAAAGATGAGAGCATTTCCCAGGACGGCAAGGCCATTGGAGCTCTAGAAAACACAGGATTCCAAACACAGAAAACATTCTTGACCCAGATCCAGCTTTGAGAGAGAGAGAGAGAGAGAGAGAGAGAAGGCTGGCAAGGCAGTGAGACCATGTTCCAGTCCTTTTGGTAGTAGTAAGAAGCTCTTGAGCTATGAAGTTGTGAAACCGCCATGACCCATCCCCTTTCTCTCACAGAAAAATCTAGTTGTTGAAACATGGAAACCAAGAAGGAATATGATATGACCCTGTACAGAATCACAAAAAGAAAAGTAGATGTAAACATACCAGATGACATTCTGATAGATAATGAGAGCATACCAGAAACAGGACCACAAAGCAGACAAAAAGTGTAACCATATTCCTAATGATTCAAAAGACATTTTAAAAATGGGGCTTTGAAAGAAGGGCACATATCAGAACCAGAACAACTTAGAAATAATATGATTAGGCAATACAAATGAAATGATACAGTTAGGCAACAAATATGAAATGAGAGACTGACATACACAGAAAAGGAATGAAATTCTGAAATAAAACACAAATAAGAAGGTATATAAGATAGACATCATGGAAAACATAAGGGCAACATGGGAAATAAAGGAAAAAGGTGAAAATTGGGAAATAAAGGATAAAGGGAATTTTTTTCAAAAGAAATAAAATGGATTTGAGGGAAAGTTATACATAAAAAAAAGTCTATTAGTTTCAAACATTGTGGAAGACAGTGTGGCGATTCCTTGAGGGTCTAGAACCAGAAACACCATTTGACCCAGCAATCCCATTACTGGGTATATGCCCAAAGACATATAAATCACTCTACTATAAAGACACATGCACATTTATGTTTATTGCAGCACTGTTCACAATAGCAAAGACTTGGAACCAACCCAAATGCCTATCAGTGATAGACTGGTTAAAGAAAATGTGGCACATATACACCATGGAATACTATGAAGCCATAAAAAAGAATGAGTTCATGTCCTTTGCAGGGACATGGATGAAGCTGGAAGCCAACATTCTCTGCAAACTAACACAAGAACAAAAAACCAAACACCGCATGTCCTCACTCATAAGTGGGAG
Source organism: Pongo pygmaeus (assembly GCF_028885625.2). NCBI lineage: Eukaryota > Metazoa > Chordata > Mammalia > Primates > Hominidae > Pongo > Pongo pygmaeus. Next base: position 52,034,336 of record NC_072379.2, on the reverse strand, counting down.
TTGAATAATGAGAACACATGGACACAGGGAGGGGAACATCACACATGGGGGTCTGTCGGGGGTGAGGGGCTAGTGGAGGGATAGCATTAGGGAGAAATACCTAATATAGATGACGGGTTGATGGGTGCAGCAAACTGCCATGGCACATGTATACCTATGTAACAATCTTGTACATTCTGCACATGTATCCCAGAACTTAGAGTATAATAAAAAAAAAAAGTCAAGGAAAGAAAATCAAATATTCATATAATTGGTGATACTGAAGCAGAGCTGTGGAAGACAATAAACCTTAAAAAAACTCAATTTTTTCCTAAAATAAAAGAATTGAAATTTTATATTCAAAGGGCACATCATACATCTTGGAAACACAACCCCAAATACAGAACAGAGAGATGTACCCTAGTAAAACTAAAGGGATTTAAGAAAAGAACTGAGAATCAAGGCAAAGAGCCGTGCTATTTAAAAAGAAAAGGAAATCATATTTGGATGATATCCTGACAGTCTTTTTTTAATAGAGATTTCAAAAATACAAAACAATGAAAAAAACATGTTTAAGGTATTTATTGAAAAATATGAAACAGAATTTTTATTGTCATTAAAAATATCCTTTAATTATAAAGGCCACATACAAATACTTATGAATATGGAAAGATCCTGTGAAGACTGATCTGATGAACCTTTCCTGAATAATCTGTTAGAGAATGAGCATTAGACAAAGTCATGTGACTGGAGAAGCTTCAATATAAAGTCTGGGAGTGATCATCGAATAAATTTAACTATGGAACTCAACTAAAACACAGGTATCTGGTAACAAAAATAGGTAAACATTTTGTGCTCTAACAATATAGATATAATAAAATTAACAAAAATGTAGGATGTGAGGGGAAGGTTAAGTGAAATGTAAGTACTTATTGATTGTGTTATGTGTATTAGCTGGGAGTAAAAGAAAAGCATTTGAAGCAGACACACCTAGTTATAGAAGTTAAATTATGTTTAAAAGCACTCTCGTTAACACTAAGACAATACTAGGTGACTAAAACAGTATAGTGAGGGAGAAGGAAGGAAGGGAGAAAAAAATTACAGTAATTTCACTCTTGGTCATAATGGGGAAATGGGAATCTGTGAGTTTATCTAAAGAAAGAGGACTAAGCATATTCTGTAAAGGTGTTAGTAACAATTAGAATAAAATTAAATTTTCTTTTTTATTTGAACTTTTATTTTAGATTCAAGGAGTACATATGCAGTTTGTTACACGAGTATATTGTGTGACGCTGAGGTTTGGATTACAGTTGAACCCCTTACCCGGGTAGTGATCAAAGGACTTCATCAAAGAGTTCTGAAAGGAGTTTTAACCTTTGACCCTTCTCTCCCCCGCTTGCCGTTGCCAATGTCTATTGCTCTCATTTGTATATCCATGTGTACCCAATGTTTAGCTCCCATTTATATGTGAGAACAACAAAAACAAAAACAAAAATAAACAAAAATATATGTGAGAACCTGTGGTATTTGGTTTTCTGTTCTTGCATTAATTTGCTTAGGATAACCTCCAGCTGCATCCATGTTGCTGCGGAGGACATAATTTTATTCCTGTTTATGGCTGCATAGTATTTCATGGTGTATTTCTACCACTTTTCTTTATCCAATCCACTGTTGATGGCACCTAAGTTAATTCCATGTCTCTGCTATTGTGAGTGATGCTGCAATGAACATATTAGTGCATGTGTCTTTTTGGTAGAATGATTTATTTTCCTTTGAGTATATACCCAGTAATACGATTGCTGAGTCAAATAGTCCTCAGATTTAAGTTCTTTGAGAAATCTCCAGATTGCTTTCCACAGTGGCTGAACTAATTTGCATTCCCACCAGCAGTGTATAAGCATTCCCTTTTCTTTACGGCCTTGCCAACATTTATTATTTTTTGACTTTTTAATAATAGCTATTCTGACTGGTGTGAGATGATGTCTCATTGTGGTTTTGATTTGCATTTCTCTGATGATTAATGATGTTCAGCATTTTTTCATATGTGTTTGCTGCCTGTATAACTTCTTTTGAAAAGTATCCATTCATGAATTTTGCCAATTTTAATGGGGTTGCTTTTGTTTGTTGATTTGTTTAAGTTTCTCATAGATTCTGGATAGTAGACCTTTGTCATATGCATTTGCAAATATTTTTTCTCATTTTATAGTTTGCCTGTTTACTCTGTTGATAGATTCTTTTGCTGTGCAGAAGCTCTTTAGTTTAATTAGGTTCCCCTTTCAATTTTTGTTTTTGTTGCAATTACTTTTGAGGACTTAATCATAAATTATTTGCCAAGGCCAATGTCCAGAAGGGTATTTCCTAGGTTTTCTTCTAGGATTTTTATAGTTTTAAATCTTACATTTAAGTCTTTATTCACCTTGAGTTAATTTTTTGTATATGGTCATAGGTAGCAGTTTAGTTCCATTCTTCTGGATACGGATAGCCAACTATCCCAGCACAATTTACTGAATACAGTATTTTTTTTTACCCATTATTTATTTTTATCAACTTTATCAAAGATCAGTTGTTGTAAATGTGTGGCTTTATTTCTGGGTTTTCCATTCTGCCCCATTGATCCATATGTCTGTTTTTATATTAGTACCATGATGTTTTGGTTATTGTAGCCTTATAGTATAGTTTGAAGTCAGGTAATATGATGCTTCTGGCTTTGTTCTTTTTTGCTTAGAATTGCTTTGGCTATTCAAGCTCTTTTTTGGTTCCATATAAATTTTAGAATAGTTTATTTTTCTAATTCTTTGAAAAATGACATTGGTATTTGAAAGAAAAAGTAGTGAATCTGTAGATTGCTTTAGGCAGCATGGCCATTTTCAGGGTATTGATTCTTCAAATCTATGAGCATGGAATGTTTTTTTATTATTTTGTGGCATCTGTGATTTATTTTAGCAGTGTTCTGTAGTTCTTCTTGCAGAGATCTTTCACTTTCTTGTAAAATTAAAACACTTTCTACACACACACACACACACACACACACACATACAGACCACACACTAATACCCCTCCTGACAAAAGAGCAAGGAAAACAAACACACAGTGAAAGATTTTTACTGTATAAATAACATACATTATATTATCTCAGATATTAAATAACAAGATTTTCAGACTAAGCAAAACCCAATGCTTTACATTACTCCTGAAATGTATCTAAAATGAATGACTCAAAAAGGTTAAATACAAAAGGATGCTAAAAACTGTACCAGAAACATTTAAGGAAAAAGAAAGTGGAAGTCATAATTTTTATATTAGACAAAAATAGAATTCAGATCAAAGAACATTAAATAAGACAGAAGAGAGGGACTTTACACTTCTAAAGTCTAAAATTTATGATGAAGATAGAATAGTTATTAAGAGTTATGCACTTAGTAACACAGCATCAATTTGCATAAAGCAAAAACTATAGGAAAAGAAGAAATACAATAAACACACTGAAAATACAGAACTTTAACCGTATTTTCAGAGTACTCTCACAGTTCAAAGACCAAAAAAATCCATAAGGATATGAATATATAATGAATAATAAACCTATTTTCAATCACATGTGAAGCAATTATGAAACTGATTAATGAATAGACCTCGAATAAAACATCGGTAAATTCCAAATTTTATATGTGTATGTATATATATGTACATATGTGCATATATGTATATGTGCACACACATGCATACATACACAGCATTCTCTGATAATTATGCAATAAACCTAGAAATTAACAATAAAGTAAGAAAACAAAAATGACCTACCACATGGGTATGAAAAAGAAATAAATGACTAGCCTGGTAAGAATTAACACTTTAGAAAATGAATGACTGTAGTGCTTAGTTTGGAGATAGAGAAACAGGATTTGCTGATGGATTGGATATGGTTAGGTACTATAGAGAGGTACCAGGACATCAACTAGATTTTGGGCTTAAGAAACTGGAACTAGTTGGGTCGGGCGCAGTGGCTCACGCCTGTAATCCCAGCACTTTGGGAGGCCGAGGTGGGCGGATCACGCGGTCAGGATATCGAGACCATCTTGGCTAACACGGTGAAACCCCGTCTCTATTAAAAATACAAAAAATTAGCCGGGCGAGGTGGCGGGCGCCTGTAATCCCAGCTAGTCCGGAGGCTGAGGCAGGAGAATGGCGTGAACCCGGGGGGCGGAGCCTGCAGTGAGCCGAGATCCTGCCACTGCACTCCAGCCTGGGTGACAGAGCGAGACTCCGTCTCAAAAAAAAAAAGAAAGAAAAAAAAAGAAACTGGAATTAGTTATTCAGGTGGGAAAGACTGGGAGAAAAGATAGTAATGATAGAAAAAAAGATTCTATTTTGATCGTGTTAAAAATGAGCTGGTTATTCAACATTTATTTGAGAACTGAATATATTCATCTTCCACCCCAAGAAGCCTATCAAATATTCCTTTTGAGCACATCCAATAATCTCCCTGAAAGGAGTTCTGGTCAACGCATTTTGTTCCATTTCATTACTTTTCCAAGACAGTCTAGAGCTGCAATATTTCAGTGCCCCATGTATACTACTGACCTCAGTAACTGACCATTTGTCCCACTTCTTGGTCTAACTCTCTGACTGCACTGGTGACAGATCGGTGATTGGAACTCAGGTTTCCTGACTTTTTATCCATTTCCACGATTGTGGCTTCAACTGAACACAGGCAAAACACAGACTTACTTTAAACAACTGTAGAGCATCAGCTCTTGCTAATTGTGAAGCTCTCTTTCATTTTAAATACCAAACACTTTATCCAAATATATGTGCAGTTGCCCTTCCTTCCTAACCTTGGCTTTCAGCAGTTGCTTTGACATTTATTTTGGAGATGTAAAGACTCATGTTATGTATATGCCAGTATTGGAAACGGTAAGCTAAGATACATGTCCTATTCTCTCCCACAGCTTGATACTTTTTCTGCTTTTCTCAGGACAGAATCACTTGGGTTTTATTTATTTATTTGATACTTGATTACATCTTATCAAATCCAATGCAGATTCTCATTCCAAGGATCTGACTGAAGGTCAAGAAAAAAAAGCATAAGATATAAAAGGAAGTTCACAGGACGATTACACAGGACACAAGTCAGACTCGATAATTTTCTTAAAGACTCCGGTGGTCTACATTGGGTCAAGAATCTAAGCCCATTACCCAGTCAGCATGAGCAAGAACGCAGAGAAAAGGACAGGAGCAGGTCATTACCATGTGTTCTGCCCAAAATAAATCATAGAGTTAGAAGGAAGCTTTACAGATGATCTAGTATAGAATCTGTTGACTTTATAGAACTAACTTATATTTTACAGATAAGATACTTGAGCCCAGACACTTAACCTAGTAAGAGGGTGGAAATCAGAATCAAAGGCCAACTGAGCATCATGTTTTCTGCTGGGTCCGATTTGGATTGCCTAACTATTATCACCACTGCTACTGAGCTACGAGACTTATAGCTTCCCTGCAATAAAGGAAGTGAGTGAAAGAGACAGGTTGATTGGACTGGGTGAGAGAAAAATTGAAATGGAAAAGAGAAGAGAATAAAATTTATTAAGTATGAACTATAGGGTATACTCTATGGTATATATTTTATAGATGCTATCTAATTTAATCATCGCATAGATCCAGTTGGGTAGGTATCATCCCTGATTTACAGGCTAAGAAACTGAATTTAAGAGAGATGACATAATTTGCCAAGCCATAGAGCAACGCATTTGTTTCTTGGCGTGCCTATTACATTGTTCATTGTTTTGACCCTTTCCCATAAGTAGTGTGTTGTTTCCAGATTTTTTTCTTTAATTGATGTTTAGTCTAGTATGAGAAGTTTCAGATTAGGAAATTAATTTAGTAGCAAGCAATACAAGTAGCTTAAGAATCAGTTCGAAAGTCTGAATTAATATAATACATTTTAGAGCAGAATTTAAAGAAATATACACATATAAGAAGTGTTGGAACCCATTTTGAGTCAATTACTGTTTTTCAAATTTAGAATTACTTGTTAAATTTTAGAAGACTTATTGAGACTCTGAAGAAACGGACATTAAACCTATTAGCTTACAAAAATAATCAATATATTTTCAATACTCAAGAGTGTGATAGTCTCTCCATGTATTCATTTCCTTTCATGTCCCTCAGTAAATTTTGCAGTTATATATGTCATATATATTCCTTTTAAAATTTATTCCTAGTTTTTACATACATTATTGCTACTATAACTGGATTTTTCTTGTTATAATTCCCATTCCATTTACCTGAAGTATGGGAGATATTAATTTTTCATATTTTAAAATTATAATCTCATTTATCATGTGATTCCTGGAGGTTTTTTGGAAGGAGAATTGTAGGGCTAAATATAATACAACCTGCAAATGATGATAATTTTGCCTATTTGTCACCAGATATACCTCTTATTTCTGATTATTTTTATGTAGTTTTGGTTGGAAATGCAGAAACAACACTAAATGACTCATGCTGAGAGAATTCATCTTATTCTTGTTTCTGGATTCTAAAGAAATACCTCTGTTGCATTTTAAACAGTGATTGCTGGCTATTGGACTAAGGTTTTCTTAATTGGTTTTATAAATACTGTTACTTTTTTACTCATGTAACCAACTAAATAGTTGTCTTTTTTGACCAAATAATGAGATATTTGTAGATTTTCTAGTATTCAATCCTCTCTATGTTTTTGGAATGAAGCCAGCTGAGGCATACTGAATTACTTATTTAAAATATTACAGAAAGCAAGTTGTGATTATTTTATTTGCGACTTTTTTAACAGATGAAAGAACTCTGTAGTTTTTCCATTTGGGAACAAAATTATTAATTAATTTTATGTCTTTAAATGAATTTGAAACATTATATCTGTTTTTACATGGGGCAGTTTATAACAAAATATGTGCTTTGGAGAAGATTAAATTCACTTAAACAGCTTGGAAATTTGGGTACTTTTCCTTGAGAGTGTTTTTAACTTCTTCCTCAGTTTTTGATCTTTTTTATGTTTTCTAGTTTACTCAATTTTTAGAATTCACATTTTCGTAGAAAACAATTCATCTCATCAAAATTTTGTGAATATATTATCAAAATATTGACTACTACAGACTCATAAATGCTTTCAATATCCTCCTAATAACTTATCTAATTATTCATTTCTAATTTGGTGTATTTATGTCTTTTTTCTTGTATAAACTTGCAATTATGCCATTTTTTGTCCTTTTTCTGGTGAAACACCCTTAGATCTGTAAATTGTAATTTTATATTTTCAACATATTATTTCTCATAATAATTTTTCTTCTTCCAGTTTAATTAGATTTTACCATTATTTTTAAATTTTGAGTTAAATTGCAATGGATTTGCATTGCTTCATTTTAAGTAATAATGGAAACATTTAAAACCAGGAATTTTATTTTTAACTACCAATTGGCCACAATATGTAATTTTTTTATATGACTTGTTTTCACTATTTGTCTTTTGATTTTACATTTGCCCTCAAAATGTGGAATGTGTTTTATAAATATTTCCTCTTGGGTTGATTAATTTTATTTACTTAATTTTTTTTTTTTAAATGATTGAAAGTGTATTTGATAAAAACAAATATTCAATACTTTTTTAATCTTCCTTTTTTTTCTTTTATTATTATTATTATTATTATTATCATACTTTAGGTTTTATGGTACATGTGCGAGTTGGTGGGTGCAGCGCACCAGCATGGCACATGTATTTACTTAATTTTTAATAAACTTTAAGAATGCTTTTTCTATTGTGTTACAGAAATGTGTTTCATATAATTATTTAATATAATAGTAATTGCACTACATAGTTTGCAATTTCACATAGACTCAGAAATTTGTTTGAAACATACCTCATTAGAAACACACATGCTTTTACTTTTGTTTGTATTATGTAAACAGAGCATTGGAGTCAAATGGCAGGCTTTAAAGTCTGGCTGAACACCATTGCACTAAGGCCCTCCCATTCTCTTGCTATGGACTTTCACTCATGTTTACTAAACACCTCTGAGTCTCAGTATTATCATTTGTAAGATGGGGTTAATTATACATATACAGTCATGTGCTACATAATGATGTTTGCTCAACAATCAGTTGCATATATGACAGTGGTCTAATAAGATTATGCTACCATATTTTTACTGTACTTTTTTATAGTAAATGCATTTAGGAACACAAACCCTTGCCATTATGTCACAATTGCCTACAGTTTTCAGCCCAGTAACATGCGGTACAGATTTGTAGCCCAGGAGCAATAGGCCATACCATATAGCCCAAGTGTATGATAGGCTATATCATCTAGGTTTGTGCAAGTATACTCTATGATTTTTGCAAAACAACAAAATCACTTATTGACATTTTTTCAGAAAGTATCTTTGTTCTCAAGCAATGCATGGTTGTATCTTTAGCTAAGATGATGAAAGTAAAGCACTACGCATAAGCCCTGGTGCAAAGCAAATGTGCAAATAGTCATTCTTTTTCTTGTTTGCTGTCTTAATCACTTAAAAATTGTAAATGATGGGGTAAAGTTTTCCTTTAATAAAAAAAGTTTGTTTTTCCTGATTTCTCCATATTCTAAGATTTTTGCTTTATATGTTTCAGAAAGTATATATATAAATTTTGTTTTCCCCTTATCAATGCAAATTAAACTCTATTCAGTTAGTAATATTTGACTTGAGTTGTCTTTTTGCTAGTAGTAATATCATTGTCCCTGATTTTCTCTGTGGTCACTTAACGATTTTTTTCTTTAATAATTTTGTGCCATTTTGTGTTACCTATATGTTGCTTACATGTAGATTTTTAAAAAATATAACTTTTTGTCATCTATTAGGGAATTTTTAACCATCTACAATTAATGTCACACAATGTGTTTGGTTATATTTTTGTGAATTTATATTTCTGTTTTTAATTTCTTGCTCATTTCTTTTTGTCCTACATATGAAACATCTGTCCTCCTACCACTAGTGTTTTGAAAGTTATAATCCCTATGTGTGTTAACTTTACCTTTAATAAAAGTCCAGCATATAATACTCATGATTGAGAGGCTAGGCCCTGTGTTGCACACCTATAATCTCAGCACTTCAGGAGGCCAAGGTGGGAGGATCACTTTAGCCCAGGGGTTTGAGGCTGCAGTGAGCTATGATCACACCACTGCAATCCAGCCTGAGAGACAGAGCAAGACCCTATCTCAAAAAGAAAAAGAACAAATAAATTGTGATTGAAAATATTGTGAAGGAAGTAGCACCCATTCAAATGCTATCATATAGGGAAAGAAAATTAGCAACTTTTGAAAAAAAATTTTAATCATAACTTTTCCAACATATTACAGAGTCTGTGATTACAATTTAACATTTAAACAGGGATTTCAGACATTCAATTATTACATTCCTACACTCTTAAGAATAATTTGTCACATTTTTAATGCTTTATAATTATCTTGACAATATTTTGTTTCAAGAATGAATTTAAATGATTTTTTTAAACTTCCCAATTTTTAACAAATAAATTTTGGTTTTTACATTAATTCTTTTATTCTATTAACCAAAATATGTTTGGTAATATTTTGAAAAAAAAACATAATTTTTTTTTTAGATTTAAATGAAAAAGTTGCACAGAAGTGATACCATGTCTGCTATAAAAATTGGGAACCAATGTTTTTTCCTTTCAAAATTGCATTAATTTTGCTCCTTGTTTTGTAATTTTTTATACAAAGTTGAATCCTAAACCAATACTAATTCTTTCTTAAATAATTAATTAAAAAACATTTTTAATTGTAAAAGTTTTAGAGCATTTTTAGATTTACAGCAAGATTGTGAAAACAATACAGAATAGTTACATACTTTACAGCCAGCTACCCCTATTATTAACATCTTCCATGATATACAGTTAACCCTTGAATAACACAAGTTTGAACTGAGAGGGTCCACATATATGTAAATTTTCTCCCGCGTCTGCCACCCCTAAGACAGCAAGACCTACTCCTCCTCTTCCTCTTCCTTTTCAGCTTACTCAATATGAAGATGATGAGGATGATAATCTTTTTGATGATTCACCTCCACCTAATGAATAGTAAATATATTTTCTCTTCCTTATAATTTTCTTAATAACTTTTTCTCTAGCTTACTTTATTGAAAGAATACTGTATATAATAAATATAACAAACAAAATATATGTTTATATACTGTTTATGTTCTCGGTATGGCTCTGGTCAACAGTAGTATACTAGTAGTTAGGTTTTGGGGAAGTTAAAAGTTATAGATGGAGAGAGTCTCCAAGATGGCCAAATAAGAACAGCTCCGGTCTGCAGCTCCCAGTGAGATCAATGCAGAAGGTGGGTAATTTCTGCATTTCCGACTGAGGTACCTGGTTCATCTCACTGGGACTGGTTGGACAGTGGGTGCAGCCCAAGGAGGGTGAGCCAAAGCAGGGTAGGGTGTTGCCTCACTCAGGAAGTGCAAGGGGTCAGGGAACTCCCTCTCCTAGCCAAGGAAAGTCATTAGGGACTGTACCATGCACTCTGGCCCAGATGCTGAGTTTTTCCCACTGTCTTCGCAACCCACAGACCAGGAGATTCCCTCCAGTGCCTACACCACCAGGGTCCTGGGTTTCCAGCACAAAACTGGGCAGCCATTTCGGCAGACACTGAGTAGTTTTTTTTTCATAATCCAGTTGCACTTGGAATGTCAGTGAAGCAGAACCATTCACTCCCTGGGAAAGGGGCTAAAGCCAGTGAGCCAAGTGGTCTGGCTTCGTGGGTCCCACCCACAAGGAGCCCAACAAGCTAAGATCCACTTGCTTGAAATTCTCGTGCCAGCACAGCAGTTGGAGCCCGACCTGGGACACTAAGCTTGGTGGGGGGAGGGGCGTCCGCCATTTCTGGGGCTTGAGTAGGTGGTTTTACCATTACAGTGTAAACAAAGCTGCCTGAAAGTTTGAACTGGGCGGAGCCCACCACAGCTCAGCAAGGCCATTGAGACCAGACTGCCTCTCCAGATTCCCTCCTCTCTGGGCAGAGTATCTCTGAAAGAAAGGCAGCAGTCCCAGTCAGAGACTTATAGATAAAACCCCCACGTCCCTGGGACAGAGCACCTGGGGTAAGGGGCAGTTGTGGGCATGGCTTCAGCAGACTTAAACGTCCCTAACCAGGCAGCTCTGAAGAGAGCAGTGGATCTCCCAGCATAGAGTTCAAGCTCTGATAAGGGACAGACTGCCTCTTCAAGTGGGTTCCTGACCCCCGCATATCCTGACTGGAAGATACCTCCCAGTAGGGGCCGACAAAAACCTCATACAGGAGACCTCTGCCTGGCATCTGGCGGGTACCCCTCTGGGATGAAGCTTCCAGAGGAAGGAACAGGTAGCAATCTTTGTTGTTTTTCAGCCTCCACCAGTGATACCCAGACAAACAGGGTCTAGAGTGGACCTCCAGCAAACTGCAGCAGAGGGGCCTGACTGTTAGAAGGAAAACTAACAAACAGAAAGGAATACTATTGACATCAACAAAAAGGACATCCACTCAGAGACCCCATCCGAAGGTCACCAACCTCACAGACCAAATGTAGATAAATCCACAATGATGGGGAGAAACCAGAGCAAAAAGGCTGAAAATTCCAAAAGCTAGAATGCCTCTTCTCCTCCAAAGGGTTGCAACTCCTCACCAGCAAGGGAACAAAACTGGACAGAGAATGAGTTTGATGAATTGACAGAAGTAGGCTTCAGATGGTGGGTAATAACAAACTCCTCCATGATGAATGAGCATGTTCTAATCCAATACAAGGAAGCTAAGAACCATGAAAAGATGTTAGATAAGTTGCTAACTAGAATAACCAGTCTAGAGAAGAACATAAATGATCTGATGGAGCTGAGAAACACAGCATGAGAACTTTGTGAAGCTTATACAAGTATCAATAGCTGAATCAATCAAGCAGAAGAAAGGATATCAGAGATGGAAGATCAAGTCAATGAAATTAAGCAAGAGGATACGATTAGAGAAAAAACAGTGAAAAGAAATGAACAAAGCCTCCAAGAAATATGGGACTATGTGAAAAAAACCAAATCTACATTTGATTGGTGTACCTGAAAGTGATGAGGAGAATGGAACTGAGCTGGAAAACACTTCAGGATATTATCCAGGAGAACTTCCACAATCTAGCAAGGCAGGCCAACATTCAAATTCAGGAAATACAGAGAAGACCACAAACATACTCTGTGAGAAGAGTAACCCCACGCCACATAATCATAAGACTCACCAAGGTTGAAATGAAGGAAAAAAGTTAAGGACAGCCAGAGAAAAAAGTTGGGTTATGAACAAAGGGTTACCATCAGACTAACAGCAGATCTCTCAGTAGAAACCCTACAGGCCAGAAGAGAGTGGGGGTCAATATTCAACATTCTTAAAGGAAAGAATTTTCATCCCAGAATTTCATATCCAGCCAAACTAAGCTTCATAAGTGAAGGAAAAATAAAATCCTTTACAGACAAGGAAATACTGAGAAATTTTATCACCATCAGGCCTGCTATACAAGAGCTCCTGAAGGAAGCACTAAACGTGGAAAGGAACAACCAGTACCAGCCACTGTAAAAACATACCAAATTGTAAAGACCCTCAATGCTAGGAAGAAACTGCATCAACTAATTGGCAAAATAACCAGCTAGCATCATAATGGCAGGATCAAATTCACACATAACAATATTAACCTTAAATGAAAACAAGCTAAATACCTCCTGGCAAACTGGATAAAGAGTCAAAACCCGTCAGTGTGCTGTATTCAGGAGAACCATCTCACGTGCAAAGACACATATAGGCTAAAAATAAAGGGATGGAGGAATATTTACTAAGCAAATGGAAAGCAAAAAAAAAAAAAAGCAGGGGTTGCAATTCTAGTCTCTGATAAAACAGACTTTAAACCAACAAAGATCAAAAGAGACAAAGAGGGACATTAGACAATGGTAAAGGGATCAATTCAACAAGAAGAGCTAACTATCCTAAATATATATGCACCCAATACAGGAGCACCCAGATTCATAAAGCAAGTCCTTAGAGACCTACAAACAGACTTAGACTCCCACACAATAATAGTGGGAGACTTTAACCCCACACTGTCAATATTAGACTGATCAATGAGACAGAAATTTAACAAGGATATCCAGGAATTGAACTCAGCTCTGGACCAAGCAGAACTAATAGACATCTACAGAACTCTCCACCCCAAATCAACAGAATATACATTCTTCTCAGCACCACATTGCAATTATTCTAAAACTGACCACGTAATTGGAAGTAAAACACTCCTCAGCAAATGCAAAAGAACGAAAATCATAACAAACAGTCTCTCAGGCCACAGTACAATCAAATTAGAACTAAGATTAAGAAACTCACTCAAAATTTCACAACTACATGGAAACTGAACAACCTACTCCTGAATGACTACTGGGTAAATAACAAAATGAAGGCAGAATAAAGATGTTCTTTGAAACCAGTGAGAACAAAGACACAACGTACCAGAATCTCTGGGCCACATTTAAAGCAGGGTGTAGAAGGAAATCTATAGCACTAAGTGCCCACAAGAGAAAGCAGGAAAGATCTAAAATTGACACCCTAACATCACAATTAATAGAACTAGAGAAGCAAGAGCAAACAAATTCAAAAGCTACCAGAAGACAATAAATAACTAAGATCACAGCAGAACTGAAGGAAATAGGTACACGAAAAACCCTTAAAAAAATCAATGAATCCAGGAGCTGGTTTTTTGAAAAGATTAACAAAATTGATTGACTGCTAGTAAGACTAATAAAGAAAAAAAGAGAGAAGAATCAAATAGATGCAATAAAAAATGATAAAGGGGATATCACCACCAATCCCACAGAAATATGAACTACCATGTGAGGATACTACAAACACCTCTATGCAAATAAACTAGAAAATCTAGAAGAAATGGATAAATTCCTTAACACATGCACCCTCCCAAGACTAAATCAAGAATAAGTCTAATCCCTGAATAGACCAATAACAAGTTCTGATATTGAGGCAGCAATTAATAGCCTACCAACAAAAAAAGTCCAGGACCAAATGGATTCACAGCCAAATTCTACCAGAGGTACAAAGAGGAGCTGGTACCATTCCTTTTGAAACTATTTCAATCAATAGAAAAAGAGGGAATCCTCCGTAATTCACTTTATGAGGCCAGCATCATCCTGATACCAAAACCTGGCAGAGACACAACAAAAAAAGAAAATTTCAGGCCAATATCCCTGATGAACATCAATGTGAAAATCCTCAATAAAATACTGGTGAACCGAATCCAGCAGCACATCAAAAAACTTATCCACCATGATCAAGTTGGCTTCATTCCTGAGATGCAAGGCTGGTTCAACATATGCAAATCAATAAACATAATCCATGATATAAACAGAACCAATGACAAAAACCACATGATTATCTTAATAGATACAGAAAAGACCTTCAACAAAATTCAACAACCCTTCATTCTAAAAACTCTCAATAAACTAGGCATTGATGGAACATATCTCAAAATGGTAAGAGCTATTTATTACAAACCAACAGCCAATATCATACTGAATGGGTGAAAACTGGAAGCATTCCCTTTGAAAACTGGCACAAGACAAGGATGCCCTCTCTCACCACTCCTATTCAACATATATTGAAAGTTCTGGCCAGGGCAATCAGGCAAGAGAAAGAAGTAAAGGGTATTCAAATAGGAAGAGAGGAAGTCAAATTGTCCCTGTTTGCAGATGACATGATTTTATATTTAGAAAACCCCAATGTCTCAGCCCAAAATCTCCTTAAGCTGATAAGCAACTTCAGCAAAGTCTCAGGATACAAAACCCATGTGCAAAAATCCCAAGCATTCCTATACACCATAACAGACAGAGAGCCAAATCATGAGTGAACTCCCATTCACAATTGCTACAAAGGGAATAAAAATACCTAGGAATCCAACTTACAAGAGATGTGAAGGACTTTTTCAAGAAGAACTACAAACCACTGCTCAAGGAAATAAGAGAGGACACAAACACATGGAACAACATTCCATGCTCATGGATAGGAAGACTCAATATCATGAAAATGACCATACTGCCCAAAGTCATTTATAGATTCAATGCTGTCCCCATCAAGCCACCACTGACTTTCTTCACAGAATTAGAAAAAGCTACATTAAATTTCATATGAAACCAAAAAGGAGCCCACATACCCATGACAATCCCAAGCAGAAAGAACAAAGCTGGAGGCCTCATGCTACCTGACTTCAAACTATACTACAAGGCTACAGTAACAAAAACAGCATGGTACTGGTACCAAAACTGAGATATAGACCAATGGAACAGAACAGAGCCCTCAGAGATAACAGCACACATCTACGACCATCTGATCTTTGACAAACCTGACAAAAACAAGCAATGTGAAAAGGATTCCCTATTTAATAAATGGTGTTGGGAAAACTGGGTAGCCATATGCAGAAAACTGAAACTGGATCCCTTCCTTACACCTTATACAAAAATTAACTCAAGATAGATAAAGACTTAAACATAAGATCTAAAACCATAAACATCCTAGAAGTAAATCTAGGCAATATCATTCAGGACATAGGCATGGCCAAAGACTTCATGACTAAACACCAAAAGCAACGGCAACAAAAGTCAAAATTGACAAATGGGATCTGACTAAACTAAAGAGCTTCTGCACAGCAAAAGAAACTATCATCAGAGTAAACAGGCAACCTACAGAATGGGAGAAAATTTTTTGCAACCTATTCATCTGACAAAGGGCTAATATCCACAATCTACAAAGAAGTTAAACAAATTTACAATAAAAAACAAACAACTCCATCAAAAAGTGGGCAAAGGAAACCAACAGACAGTTCTCAAAAGAAGACATTTACGCAGCCATCAAACATATGAATAAAAGCTCATCTTCACTGGTCATTAGAGAAATGCAAATCAAAACCACAATGAGATACCATCTCACACCAGTTAGAAGGGCGATCATTAGAAAGTCAGGAAACAACAGATGCTGGAAAGGATGTGAAGAAATAGGAAAGCTTTTACACCGTTGGTGGGAGTGTAAATTAGTTCAACCATTGTGGAAGACAGTGTGGAGATTCCTCAAGGATCTAGAACCAGAAATACCATTTGACTCAGTGATCCCATTACTGGGTATATACCAAAATGATTAGAAATCATGCTACTGTAAAGACACATGCACATATGTTTATTGTGGCACTGTTCACAATAGCAAAGACTTGGAACCAACCCAAATGTCCATCAATGACAGATTGGATAAAGAAAATATGGCACATATATACTACAGAATACTATGCAGCCATAAAAAAGGATGAGTTCATTTCCTTTGCAGGGACACGGATGATGCTGGAAACCATCATTCTCAGCAAACTAACACAAGAATGGAAAACCAAACACCACATGTTCTCACTCATAAGTGGGAGTTGACCAATGAGACCACACTGATACAGGGAGGGGAACATCACTCTCTGGGGCATGTGGGGGGTGGGGGGCTAGGTGAGGGATTGCATTAGGAGAAGTACCTAATGTGGATGATGGGTTGATGGATGCAGCAAACCACCATGGCCTATGTATACCTATGTAATAAACCTGCACGTTCTGCACATATACCCCAGAACTTAAAGTATAATAAAAAATGTTTTATATGATAAAGTTTTCCCCACCCCAAAGTCTTTAATCTATTTATAATTTATTTTTGGATGTGATTGTCCACATCATTTACTCAATATCCACAGAAGTAGCAATATTGTTTACCAATCTTCTCCCTTTCTCCCATGAAGTATGGCCATAAAAGAATTCTCATAGAAACTTAAGAAAGTTTCTACTTAAGAAATTCTCATAGTTACATAAGAAAGTAGATCTTATGACCCTCATTCAGACCAGTCCTATCTTGTACCTAGAGTCCAAGAAGAGTCTGAACAAACAGTCCTTTCTAATAAGTTTATTTTACCACAGGACCATATGCATTTTTCCTCCAGTGACAGTTTTGCATGATTGTTCATAAAAATATACAGTTTTCCCTGGGTCTTTGGGTCTTCATTTCTAACATCTACTGTGTCATGTAAAACTTTGGTTGAATAAATTTGTTATATTTTTATCTTAGTAAAAAAAAATTATAAGTGGATTTTCCACCGCACAGGGCGTCAGTGCTCCTAACCCTTGTGTTGTTCAAGGATCCAGGCTGCGGCAGTTTCTCAGACTTTCCTTATTGTTTTTCTTATAACATTGATGGTATAAAGGAGTACCAGTTGAATAGCTTTTACAATATCCCTGAATTGAGATTGGTCTGATGCTTTTCTCATGATTAGCCTGGGGTTATGGGGTTTGGAAAGGAAGACTACAGACACAGAATGCCATTCTCATCACATCATGTCAAGGGTGCACACTCTCAGCATGACTCATCACTGCTTATGGTAACCTGGATCACCTGGCAGAGGTAGTTTTTGTCAGGCTTCTCAACTGAAGAGTTACTCTTACTTCCCCCATTTCTATGCTGCACTCTGGAAGGAACTCACGGTGTGCAGCCCACACTTAGTGGGTGGGGAGTTATGTTCTATCTTCTTGAGGGAGGAGTATCTACATAATTCATTAGGATTTCATCTTTATAAATTTGCCTCTTTCCTTCAATGTATTTATGTATTTGTTCATTTATTTATATCTGTATGGATTCATTGATATAGATTTTACATATAGGGTAATAATCCAATACCACTTTGTTTATTTTGTGGTTTAGATTGTTCCAACCCTGAACATTGAAAGTTCTTTCATTTGGATGCTGTCCCTTTGACACTCCCTTCAATGTGAGTCTTTTTTTCTTTCTTCCTTCTTTTTCTCTTTTCCCCTTCCTTTCTTCCTTCCTTCCTTTTTTTCTTCCTTCCTTCCTTTTTATTTTTTTGGTGAACATTTCTTTCTTTCTGGTACTATAAAATGCCCCAGGCTCAGTCTGCATATTTCTAGCCCTTGTCGAAGAATCAGCCATTCCTCTCCAGAGCCCTAGTTCCTTTTACTGGAAAATTGTATTAGAAACCAAGATCTGGGTGCTAGGTATGCTCACTGATATTGAGATGCTCTTATTTCTAGGCTCTCTCAGCTGACAGAGTGAGGAAACATATGTGTGTATACTAAACCATGTATGTATACATATCTATAAATATTTCTATATGTAACCATCTACGTCAACATTAAGCTAAACATGAGTTCATATTGATGTCTCTAACTCAAATCCATTACTACATTGGTCATTCTAGCTTCTTCCTGTTGTTTGTCTGTGACTTTCCACTCAAACAGTGAAAAATCTGGTTTCCACTACCTGGCGTCTATTTATATGCTGTTTAATTCTTTATATATGTATGGTGGTATCAGTATTGCTAACCTGTAGCTTTGTAGGAATCAAATTTATCTACTAAACTACAGTGTGTATGTGCAGGTTCATTTGCATTTAATCTTAAAATTCTAGCATTTTCAAAGTTACTTGGTTCAGAAATTCTTATTCCTACTCCTTTCAGTGAGATTATTTCATACATATGTAATACAGTTAGATTGTTTTGTTGTATTTTGCATTTCATCTTGGGATATGCTGACCTCCCAAAGGATTTTTTAATTGCATACATTAGTGTTCATTCTTTGTGCTACAAAATTCTACAGATTTTAATAAATGCATAATACATTACAATATAATACAGAATAATTTTACCATCCCAAAACATCTCCTATGCTTCACCTATTCAACACTTTCTTCTTCTGCAACTCTGGAAACCACTGATCTTACTGTCACTATTGTTTTACTTTTTCCAGACTGTCACATAATTTGAATCCTACCATATGTAGACTTGTAAGTCTGGCCTCTGTCACTTAGCAACATGCATTTAAGAATCATCCCTGTATTTTTGTGGCTTGATAGCTAATTTCTTTCTTTTTAAATTATAATTTCATTTACCTTTTATTAATACCTAATATTTTTACACATTTATTGAGTGCATGTAATATTTTGTTACATGCATAGAAGGTGTAATGATCAGTCAGGGTATTTAGAATATCCATTACTTCAAATATTTATCATTTCTATGAGTTAGGAACATTTCAAATTTTCTTTTCTAGCTATTTTGAAATCTACAGTGCATTGTTGCTAACTGTATTCACCCTACTTGGTTATCAAACAGTAGAACTTTTTTCTACTTGACAGTACATTTATACCCATTTGCCAACTCCTCTTCACTCCCACCTCCGACCCACACACCATTCCTGGTCTCTGGTAACTATCATTGTACTCTCTACCTCCATGACATCAACTTTTCAGTCTTTCACATATGAGTGAGAGCATGCAATGTTTGTATTTCTGTGCCTGGCTTATTACAGTTAACATAATGACCTCCGGTCCATCTTTGTTGCACAAATGACATGATTTCATTCTTTCTTAGGCCAAATAGTATTCCATTGTGTAAATATAGATATACCAGATTTTATTTATTCCATTCTTCCATTGATATACACTTAGATTGATTTCATATCTGCTATTAGGAATAGTGCTGCAATGAACATGGGGGTACAGATATCCCTTTGATATACTGACTCTTTTCCCTTTGGATAAATACCTACTGGTGGGATTGCTGCATTGTATGGTAGTTCTATTTTTAGTTTTTTGAGACATCTCCACACTGTTTTCCATGGTGGCTGCACTAATTTACATTCCTACCAATGGTGTATAAGAGATCCCTTTCTCCACATCATTATCAACATCTGTTATTTTTAAAATAATACTCATTCTAACTAAGGTAAGATAGAATCTCAGCGTGGTTTTGGATTTGCAGTTCCCTGATTGGTGATGCTGTGTATTTTTTATAAATGTATTGGCCATTCATATGTCTTCTTTTGAAAAATGTCTATTCATGTGTTTGCCCACTTCTTAAAAGGATTATTTGTATTTTTACTACTGAGTTGAGTTCCTTATGTATTCTCAATATTAGTCCCTGTCAGATGAATAGTTCGCAAATATTTTCTGCCATCCAACAGATTGTCTCTTCACTCTGTTGATTGTTTCCTTTGCTGCATGGAAGCCTTTTAGTTTAATATAGTCTCATTTGCATACCTTCGTTTTTGTTGCCTGTGCTTTTGAGGTACTAGCCATAATATCTTTGCCTAGACCAATGTCATAAAGTGTTTACTATTCGTTTTTTTCTAGTAGTTTTATAGTTTCTGGTCTTATGTTTAGGTCTTTAATCTGTACTTAGTTAATTTTTTTATATGTTGAGAGACAGGGGTCAAGTTTCATTCTTCTACATATGCATATCCAATTTTCCAGCATTGTTGTTTATTGAAGAGGGTGTCCTTTCCCCAAGGTATGCTCTTGGCACCTTTATCAAAAATCATTTGGCTGTAAATGTGTGGATTTATTTCTAGGTTCTCATCCTGTTCCATTCATCTATATGTTTTCATACCAGTACCATACAGTTTTGCTTACTAAAGCCTTGTAATATATTTTGAAGTCAGGTAGTGTGATGTCTCCAGCTTTATTTGTACTGCTCAGGATTGCTTTGGCTATTTGAGCTATTCGTTGGTTCCATATGAATTTTAGGATTTTTTTTCTATTTCTGTGAAAAATGACATTGGTATTTTGATAGGGATTGCATTGAATCTGTAGATTGCTTTAATATGATTATTTTAACAATATTAATTCTTCTTGTTCATAAGCATAAATTGTCTCTCCATTTGCTTATGTCCTTTTCTTTTCATCAGTATTTTGTAGCTTTTCTTGCAGAGGTTTTTAACTTCCTTAGTTAAATTTATTTAGATGTGGGGTTTTTTGGTAGCTATTTTAAATGGAATTGCCTTCCTGATTTTTTTCTGACCTAGTTCATTATTTGTGTATAAAAATGCTACTAATTTTTTAATGTTGATTTTTGTATCCTGCTATTTATTGAATTTATTGATCAGATCAAAGAGTTTTTGATAGAGTCTAGGTTTTTCTAAGTATAATATAAGATCATGTTATCTGCAAAGAAGGACAATTTGACTTTCTCTTTTCCAATTTGGAGGCCTTATTTTCTTTTTTTCCTGCCTGATTGTTCTGGCTAGGACTTCCAGTACTATGTTGAGTAGGAGTGGTGAAAGTGGGCATCCTTGTCTTATTACTGTTCTTAGATGAAAGGCTTTCAGCTTTTTCTTATTCAGCATGAAGTTAGTGAATTTGTCAGATAAAGCCTTTATTATGTTGAAATAGGTTCCTTCTATACCTAGCTTGTTGACAGTTTTTATCATGAAAAGATGTTGAATTTTACCAAATGCACTTTCTGTGTTTATTGAGATAATCATACAGTTTTGTCTGACATTCTGTTGATGTGATTTATCACACTTATTGATTGGCATATGTTAAACCACCCCTTATCCTGAGAATAAATCCCACTTGATCGTGATATATTATCTTTCTGATATGCTGTTAGATTCAGTTTGCTAGTAGCTTGTTTAGGGTTTTTACATTCATGTTCATCATGGATATTGGCCTGTGATTTTCTTTTTTGTTGTATCTTGGGCTCAGTAACAGGGTAATGGTGGCCTCAGAGAATGAGTTAAAGGGGATTCTCTTCTCTTCAATTTTCTGAAATAGTTTGACAAGAACTTGCATTATTTCTTTTTTATAAGTTTGGTAGAACTTGGCAGTGAAGCCATCTTGTCTGGGACTTTTCTTTGATGGGAGACTTTTAATCGCTGATTTAATCTCTACTCATCATTGGTCTCTTCAGATTTTCAACTTCTTCCTGATTCAATCTTTGTAGGTTGTATCTGTCCAGGAATTTGTCTATTTCTTCTAGGTTTTCCAGTTTGTTAGCATATTGCTGTTCATAGTAGTCTTTGATGAACTTTTGTGTTTCTGTGGTATCAGTTGTAATGTCTCCTTTTTCATTTCTAATTTTGTTTGAGTCTTCTTTTTTCCTTGGTTAGTCTAGTCAGTGGTTTATTCATTTTGTTTATCTTTTCAAAACACCACCTTTTTGTTTCATTAATCTTTTGTATTTTTTTTAGTCTCTATTTTGTTTAGTTCTGCTGTTTTATTATTTCTTTCCTTCTACTAAATTTGGGTTAGGTTTGTTATTGCTTTTCCATTTTCTTAAAGTGCACCATTAGCTTGTCTATATGAAATCTTTCTACTTTTTAGATGTAGATATTTATTGCTATAAGCTTTTCTCCCAGTGCTGCTTTTGCTGTATCCCATAGGTTTCGGTACGTTGCACTTAAATTCTAATTGGTTTCAATTTTTAGAAATTTTCTCCTTAATTTATTCCATGACCCAGTGGTAATTCAGGAGCATGTTGTTTAATTTATATGTAGTTGTACAATTTCCCAAGTTTCTCTTGTTATTGATTTCCAGTTTTATTTCATTATAGTCTGAGAAGATACTTCATATTATTTTGATTTTTAAAAATTTCTTGAGATTTGTTTTGTGTCCAGCCATGGTCTATCCTGGAGAATGTTCTATGTGTTGATGAGAAGAATGTGTATTCTGTAGCTATTAGATAAAATGCCCTATAGATGTCTGTTAGGTCTATTTAACGTAACGTGCAATTTAAATCCAATTTGGGTTATTTTCTATGTAAGATCTGTATAGTGATGAAAATGAGGTATTGAAGTTGCCACCTATTACTGTGTTTGAGTCTATCTTAGTCTGTCTTATCTAACACAAGTATAGCTACTCTTGTCTCCTTTGGTTTTCATTTTCAGAGAATATCTTTTTTCATCTTTTTACAGTCTATATGTGTCTTTACAGATGATGAATTCCTGTAGGCAGCATTTTACTGGGTCAGGCTTTTTTTGAAAAAGAAATCTATACAGCCAATTTATGTCTTTTTTTTTTCTTTTTTTTTGAGATGAAATCTTGCTCTGGTGCCCAGGCTGGGAGTGCATGCAGTGGCGCAATCTGAGCTCACTGCAAGCTCCACCTCCCAGGTTCACACCATTCTCCTGCCTTAGCCTCCCGAGTAGCTGGGACTACAGGCACCCGCCACCACGCCCAGCTATTTTTTTAGTAGAGATGGGGTTTCACCATGTTAGCCAGGATGGTCTCAATCTCCTGACCTTGTGATCCGCCTGCCTCAGACTTCCAAAGTGCTGGGATGACAGGTGTGAGCCACCATGCCCAGCCCAATTTATGTCTTTTAAATGAAAAGTTTAATCTGTTTACATCCAAGGTTATTATTGATACTTGAGGTCTGAGTCCTGTAATTTATTAATTGATTTCTGGTTGTTTTGTATTTTCTTTTTTTCTTTCTTTCCCTCTTACTGTTTTTCATTGTGATTTGGTGATTTTCTTTAATGGAAATATTTCAGCCCTCTCTTCCATATTTGTGTGTTTGCTCTACCAGTGGGTTTTATACTTTTATGTATTTTCATAATGGTGGACATTATTCTTTTGTTTCCAGGTGTAGGGCTCCTTAAGCATTTCTTTTAAGGCCAGTCAAGTGGTAAGGAATCTTCAGCTTTTGCTTATCTGGGAAAGACTTTATTTCTCCTTCATTTATGAAGGATAACTTTGCTGGATATAGTATCCCTGTCTGTCAGTTTTTTCTTTCAGCATTTTTTATTTATCATCCCATTCTCTCTTGGTCTGTAAGGTTTCTGCCGAGAAATCCACTGTTAGTCTAATGAGGTTCCCTTGTAAGTGACTAGATGCTTTTCTCTTGCTATTTTTAGAAATCTCCCTTTGTCTTTTAACAGCTTGCATATAAAGTGCTGTGAGAAAGACCTTTTTGAACTGTATCTATTTGGAAATCCCTGAGCTTTCTGTACTTGAATGGCTAAAACTCTTGCTAGATTTGGCAAGATTTTGGCTATTCTTTGGTTAAACAGTATTTCTATGCATTTGGTTTTCTCTTTGCCTTCTGGAACACTAAAAATGTGAATGTTTGATGGCTTTATGGTGTCTTGTATGTTATGTATACTTTTTTTTTTAAATTTTTTAAAAAGTTTTGTCTGACTAGGTTATTTCGAAAGACCTGTCTTCATATCCTGAAATTCTTTCTTTTGTTTGATCTAGTCTGTTGAAGATGTTGAATATATTTTTTATTTCATTCAATGAATTCTTTGGCTCCAAGATTTCTGTTTGGTTCTTTTTAGTAATATCTATATCTTCAGTAAATTTCTTATTTATATCCTGAGTTATTTTTCTAATTTCCTTGTATTGCTTATCTCTGTTCTCTTCAATCTCATTGACTCCTTTAATAGTACTATTTTGAATTCTTTTTCCAGCATTTCATAAACTTCTTTTTCTTTGGAATCTGTTGCCAGAGAATTATTGTGTTCCTTTGGAGGCGTTATATTTCCTTATATTTTTGCTTGTTATATCCTCACATTGTTATCGGTGTACTTGTTGTAACAGTTACTTTTTCCATTTTTGTTTTTGTTTTTTTTGAATTTGCTTTTGTAGGGCAAGACTTTTTCCTGGAGATGTATATGGTGTTGGATAGGTAAAGTACTTTGGCTTTGATTCAAGGTGCATGCAGTAGTGTGGTCTCTACATAATTTCTTTGGCTGTAAACATCATCGTTGGTATCTGTGATTTCCTCAATGGCTCGCTCAGTGTGTGGTTGTTAATGAAGGCTTTAGTGAAGTTTTGCTAGGGATGAGAATGCCAGGTAGGCCAGTTCTCAGGTCCCAGTGGTGGCAGTGGGCAGGCCTAGAGTGTTTGTCCTTGGGCCCCAGGGTGGCATATGCCAGCACTGATGTTTGTGGGTCCAGGTAGGCTGATTCCTGGGCCTCTAGGCTGCTTGCTCAGTTGTTGGCCATGGTAGTAGTGGGCCAGGTGGGTGGAAAGGCCCTCAGGCCCCTGGGCAACAGGTATGGTGTGGGCAATGACAGCAGTAGTAGTAGGACAACCCTCTACCCACCAAGTGGTCCACACTGGTGTTGGTGGTGGCTGCATCAGGCTGGATATGCCAGTCCCCAGGCCCACAGGCGGCACATGCAGGTGGGTGCCAGCTATGGTGGTAGTAGTGGATTAAGTAGATCTGTCCTCAGGCCCCTGGGAGCAGTGCTCAGGTGCCATCAGTGATTGGATGGGCAGGGAAGTCTCAAGGCTCCTGGACAATGTGCACAGGCACTGAGGGAGGAAAACCTGGCCTGGAAGGCCTATCCTCAGGTCCACCAGTGGTGCATGTGGATGCTACCTGTGGTAGGCAGGGTCATTACCAGGCCTCTGGTGGATGGCTTGGGTGGAACAGCAGTGGCAGCATTGTAGCCCTGCTGCTAGAGAGGGCAAGTTTGATTTGAGTGGCAGCAGTCATACACAGGCAGCTGGGGAACATGTGCTTCTACTCCAACTGGTGGCTACAGGCAGGAAAACCCGTCCTCATGGCAAGTCCAAATGTGTGGTGGCCTCTCTGCTGGGGGGTTGGGGTCACTGCCATTGGGGCTGTCTTTGATACTCAGTGGCAACAATGTGCAGTAGTGTCAGATTCAGGCATGGGAGCTTGTTCTCAAGAAGTGTGAAAATGTGTGGCAGACCCACTGCCGAGGGTGGCAGGGTTGCTGCCAATGGCTCATGCTTTAGTCCTGGCAGCAGCAGCCAGCAGTGGCAGTGGCTGCAGGCAGAGGATGTCAATGGGGGCACCAGGGATATGGGGGTGTGGGGGCTCTTGGGCCCCAGGGCAGGATGCAGTCTGGTGGGGTCTGGGCTTTTAAAATGGCACCATGCTATAGCTGCTTAGGATTCAAAGGGTTTGGGGGATCCAGGTTCTTCACAGAACCCCCTCTCTGAAGCAGTGCTGTTGTATGGTCTCCAGGCAATTTCCTGTGTTAGTCTCAGGGTCTGCAAGAGTTGAGGGGCTCTTTCTTGGCTAGGATGGCAGGAGTCCATGATTTGAATGTGACGTATGTGACATTCTGGGGGTCTCTCACTCATTCCCCACATAGGGAAGACTCTCCAGGCTTTTAGATAATCCTGGCTGACAGGCTCTTTCATTTCCCTCTTCTTCCTTGCTTTAGGTGTTACTTGTTGCTGCTCTGTTGAATTCCAGTGTTCTCTCTTAGATGATCTGGCCAAAGTGTGGTTATCTACTGCTATTTTTGTTCTTTGTGAAGGAGGTGAGTACCAGATGCTTCTACTCAGCCATTTTGGAGCCATCAACATTATCTTATTTATTTTTAATTTCTGAATACTCTTCCATTGTATGGATGTACTACAGTTTGTTTACACATTCACCTACTAAAGGACATCTTGGTTTCCTCCAGTGTTTCATAATTATGAATAAAGCTGCTATATGCAGTTATGTGCAGGTTTTTGTATGGACATAATGTTTTCAAATCCGTTGGGTAAATACTTAGAGTGCAATGGCTGGATTGCATGTTAAGACTATGTTTAACTTTGTAAGAAACTGCCAAACTGTCTTCCACAGTAGCTATACCATTTTGCTTTTCTGCCAGCCATGAATGAGTGTTCCTTTTGCTCAGAATTTTTATCGATTTTGGTATTATCAGGGCTTTTTTCTCCTTTTGCATTTTAACTATTCTGATATGTGTGTAGTGATATCTTAGTGTTGTTTCCTTATATTTAAAGATGTGTTTGAGATGTTTATTTTTTCACAATTTAATTTTTTTCTATATGTATGGAATTCAGAACTTTTCTTTTTAATACCTAGATTCTTAGTTATACTTTCAACAAGTCAAGTGTTATTTAGTTACGTATTAGTGTTTTTGCTTCTATTCCAACTGTTATGATTTATTTCTCAAAGAATTCATAATTCTGAAATTGTATTTTTATTCATTATCCTCCTATTACTATCATCTTTAACTTCCCTCCAATTTTTTGTTATTTTCCCCTGCATCATAAGGCAGCTTCTCAAATTTGACCTTTATATCCCTGATTCAAGATTCTGAATTTCAAATTCTGTCTTCTAATTGAGGTTTTTAAATTCAGGTGCTGGATTTTCTTGTCTAGTTTCCTTATAGCATTCATCTCCCTCAACATTTCTGTTTTTCTTTAATCCCTTCTCTTGTAATGGCTTCATGTTCTCATTTTTTTAAAGCTTGGTTTATTTGTAAAATCATTACTTTTTTTGTGGTATGATTCTCTCCAAGTCTTTAAAAGGAGATGGATTTAGTGTTTGACGGCAGTCAGGTTTTGTAGCGTGGCTTTCCCTTTACCTAATTAGTGATATACTTAAAAATACTTTTACTTCTTCTTTTTTTGGAAAACATAAACCATTGGTAGAATATACAAAAATATTTGATGTAGGATGCTTTGTGGCATTTCCCTCCTCAAAACAATACACAAAGCATCAAAGCATCACAAAGCATCACAAGTTTCACTTGCTTTGTCTAACTCATTGTTTTCTGAGGGTTGCAATCTCTGAAGCTACTTGACTAAGAGAAATTTTGGAGTGGGTAAGGTGCAGTGTCTCACTACTTCAAAATAATAAGTTATTGTAGTAGAGAAATGGTTTTCCCATTTGAGGCCGAAAAGGCTTGAGTTTCTGATTCACAGGCAAAGATGTTATGCGAGAAATTTTATATTCTTTATTCTTCAGGAAAGAATATTTACTTTACCTCAGGTGAAAACCATATGCCAATCTCTCTCTCACATTCTAATTCTCATTTATGTTTCATACAATTTTAATTAGTGAAAATGCTCCCTATGGTCTGGCAATATGTTGACTGTCAGACCTAGTTTAAGATGTAGTTACAAATTATCATCATTTTCTGAATTCCCATAGGTATTCCATTGGGAATTGGGAAAAATTAAACATAAAATGGCTGTCTTAATGCTATAATGGCCAAAAAATTGCATTTCAACACAAATTTAAGATGTCTTCTTACAAGTATATCTTATGAGGCAAAGAATGCTTGAAAAATACAGAAGAAAAAGTATAAGAAATCACAGTAGATCATAAAGAGATTATGTCATCAATAATTGTCTTTAATAAGTTAAATTTATAATATATATTATAAATATGTAATATAAATAAATCTGGATCTCAGATTTTAATTTTATTTATATAGCTCTATACAAGCATTTTTATGGTTTTCCCAGAGACTGAAACAGATTTTGAGATACATAAGGAGAAAACAGAAACAACTGCATGAGTAGTAATGAATAGCAATTTAGAAATCATAAAGTAAGACTTTAAAATAAAAAAATTAGAGGCCTCTAGACACCACAGTTCACTTACAGAAATTATTAGGAAATAAGATAAAGCTCTTTAATCCATTTTTTAAAGCTTATAGAGATAATAGAGATATAATTTTCATATAATAAAAACCTGCCCATTTTAAATTTGTAGTTTGAAGACTTGGTAAATGCATATAGTCATGCAACTACCATGATTATCAAGTTTAATCACATTTCTGTCACCCAGAAAAATTCCCTGATACCGCTTGATAATCAATACAGGCCACCAGCATTCAACTTGGAACCACTGGTCCGCTTCGAGCTATTAGTTTTACCTCTTCTAGAACATCATATAAATGGAATCATAGAGCATGTAGGCTTTTGTACCTGGCTTATTTCACCTAGCATGATGTTTCTTAGTTTTCTCTGTATTATTAGTGTTTCAATAGCTTGTTCTTTCTTTACTGCTGAGCAGCAGTTCAATGTATAGATAACTTACATTTTGTTTATCCATTCAGCAATTCATGGACCTGTGTTCTTTTCAGTTTGGGGTTATTATGAATAATGCTATGATAAACATCTGCATACATTTGATTAGTGGATACAGGTTTTTATATCTCTTGGGTAATAGAATCATTGGGTCATATGGTAAGTTTATTTTTGACTTTTTGAGAAACTGCCAACATAATTTTCAAAGTGGCTGCATTGTTTTAAATTCCCACTAACAGCATATGAGGGTTTCAGTTGCTCCACAATTTTCCAACACTTGACATTGTAAGTCTTTTTAGTTTTAGCTATCCTAAATGTGAAGAATACATTCAAAGGCTAACAGCATGTTTGTATGGCTCTTCAAGCTTGCTAGGTTCCCTGGAGTCTCACTTAGATGTGTGCTGTTTATCAGTCAGACAGGCATACATGAAGCACTTCTTATCTGTACTTCTATAAATCTCTTAGCTCTCATTTCCAAAATCTTCCTGTTAAACTTTTCACTGCTCTGAAACCAACTCCAAACTGACCCTACTCTCTGTGCTTACTAAAGCTGTGGATTTTAGTTGTCTGTTTGTGGAAGGTATAGAAATGACCACAGTGTAAGACCACAAATCATTCTTAACCAATGAAGTATCCGTGATTCCTGACTAAACAATTTCAAGTTGTTGCCTACCTTTAGTCTATTACCTGTGCCCTTAAATTTTATTTAAATTTTTTTCCAGCTTATACTCATTGTCTTGAGAAGAGAATCATCCCACACCACACTACCACTACCAGAAGTAGCATCATTTGTTCATTTTTGTGAAGCAGGAAAGAGTTGTGTATATACACATACACATGTATACATGTACACACATAATAGAATGATGCTAAGTGCCAGATTGTATCTGCCTTAGCCTTGTCAAAGAGCATGGCTGTGGCTAGAGAAGTATTGGAACTGGGAGCTTTCAGTGCATAACCACAGGTTTTATATACACCTGGTAAGGGGAAAGAGTAGACAAGGGTAAGTCACATTAAGGGTGAGTTTCATCCTGCACTTGAGAAAAGAGTAAAGGAGGATATGAAGAATAAAAATGATTAATAATTTAGTTATCAGAGGATGTATTACATGTTATTTTAAAGATAATGATAGTCCATTACTGTCTTCAGTTATGATTTTAACATAAAAGAAATGATCAAAAGTAAAATTAACAATGAAGAGAAAGTTTCTTTGTCAGATATTTGAAGAGGCCAGAGGAAGAAGTTTATAAAACTCTCTTTTCTGTCAGTGTAATATAAGTAGACAAAATAACATCGTGGCTTGGAGGATTGAAATCAAATTAAGATGAACGTGCCAAATGCTTGATACTATTTCCAGGTGTAAAGGTGCCAAATGCTTGATACTATTTCCAGGTGTAAAGGACAATAATTAGGCTATAAATTATGATAAGATTTTGGAGAGGTGTACATCAATAATCACTTAGAATTACTTCTAATATACAAGGTGCGACCATGATGGTGATTATAATTCTTTCTTACCTTCTCTCAGCAAATTTTGTTTATATTAATCAATTGATGAACATAAAAAGCACATTCTGTATTAGAATGTTTTTTAGCTACTTAAGATCACTAGAGTGTATTTTATAGCCATAATATGGGCTTTATGATGAAAAAAATTGTATAGACAAAACCTTATTATATCACTACTTATATTATCTACTGAGGACCACATGTTAGCCTAGCTATTATATTCCGTGCCTTTCATAAAAGCAACTCTATTTCTGAGTTAAATGAGTCTTCATGCATAGCCTAAAAATGAACAAATCACTATGCACCCTGAATACTCTTGGAAGGATAAATGTTGCATGTAGCGCAAACAAAACAGGAAAAATCGTATGTACAGCAAAAAATTGTCCATAAGGATAGATGTAAGCAAATCTAAAGGAAGCCATTCAAAATGGGCAGAATGATGACTCTCCCACTCATATTTTCAGAGTTCTTTTGTTGTTTAAAGCTGGAGTTCTATTTTCTCATGTATATTTACAGATTTTTCATTTAGTTATATTAACAATACACCTAATTCCAAGTGCTTTATACGTTTTGAAACATTTTCACTTAATTTGTTTGATCACAACAGTTCTGCTATTCTCCTCATTATACAGATGGCTTTCAGAGGAGTTAAATAAGATAATTAGCGTGTGGCTACATTAGTCATGATTCTATTTGGTAGCAAATAGAATTTGCACCCAGGGATTTTTTTAAGCCAAGTCAAATGTCCTTTCCATCTTCTATGCTGAGGATATCTCTGAAGAAGATACAATTTCTTTGACAGTCAGAAAAACAGAGATGTTCAGAAACATCAACATGAGGTATCTCTTTTCTTAATTGCTTTGTTAGATCCAGACACCCTAGCAAGAAATTAGCCATCCAAGTAGTAAGTTCTGAATAAACATCCACAGCGAGGGGAGGTCATTTAGAAGATTCACACTTTTGTTTCTTCAGTAGTCATATGCCACATAATGATGTTTTGATCAACGATAAACCACAAACATGACGGTGGTTTCATAAGATTATAATACCATATAACTTTTCTATGTTTAGCTCTGTTTAGATACATATATACTTATTATTGTGTTACAGTTGCCTACAGTATTCAGTACAATAACATGCTATACAGGTTTGTAGCCCGGGATCTCTAGGCCGTACCACATAGCCCAGGCGTGTAGTAGGCTCTACCATCTATGTTTGTGTAAGTGCACTCTGTGTTGTTCCCACAAAGACAAAATCACCAAAAGATGCATTTCACAGAATGTATCACCATCGTTAAGCAACACAGGACTGTACTTTATGTGTCCCAATTTAACACCCTTTCCACTGTCTAATTTCTGTTATTGTTTTTCCATCATGTATGTTTTATTTTCCCTCCTACTGAACTATAAACTTACTGGAGGCAGGATTTATATCAATTTTGTCATGAATCTCATGTAGCACTTACCAAAATATGTCACACGCTGTAGTTCGTGATAAATGTTTGTTAAATGAATTAATTATACAATCCTATTCTTGTTGTTTGTGTATTATAATTATATTTCTTTGGTCTATTGACAAGAACTATCGGCTGGATGTAAAGTATGAAAGTGGAGCTTTGACATCCATTAATGAATAAAGGCGTATGGTTAAGCTAAGAAGGTGCCATACGATATGGTGAGGGCCAATAATGAACTAATGCGAATGGTATATGGAAAAAACATTAGCTATGTCAGGGGAAAAAAAGTAAAGAAAGTGAGGGAGAACTAGGGATTAGCAAGAGGAAGAATGAAGTCAATTTAGAAAAAGCTAGAAAAGACACTAGTTAGACTTACCATTGGCTAAATGTCCAAGGGAACTCAGGAGGATGGGGCACCCACGTAAGTTATCCTGGGAGAGCATTTTTTTGTCTGAACCTAAAGGGAAAATATTATTTTTTCTTTTTTAGAGACAGAGTCTCTCTCTCTCTCTGTCGCTCAGGTTAGAGTGCAGTGGCAATATTATAGTTCACTGCAGCCTCGAACGCCTGGGCTCAGCCTCGAACGCCTGCCCCAGCTTCCTAAATAACTAGAAACACAAGTGTGCACCACTACACGTGGCTAATTTCTTGTAGAGACAGGGTCTCGTTATGTTTCCCAGCCTGGTCTCGAACTCCTGGCCTTAAGTAAAGAGGCTGGCCCCTCAATGTGCTCACCAACCCAGGTAAGTACAAGGTGTGTGTGTGTGTGTGTGAATGCTAACATAAGCAGATTGCATTAAGGATGGAAATACATGGGAATACAAGGGGATAAAACTTCCTAATAATAACAATAATGGACCAGTCATCATGTTAAGCCCCGTGAAAATAGGTCACTGAATATGTTATCTGTTTATGATTTACATAAAACCCTTTATTGTAAGATCTTGAATGTATAAATTCACAGAAGCATTTCTTTACTCCCACCTCAGCCTCCTAAAATGCTGAGATTACAGTCATGAGCCACCATAACCAGCCCAAAAGGAAATTCAGAAAGAGTAAAACTTCTTCACTGGCCAGAGCATGCAAGGTATCATTCAGCTACGCTCCACGTAGAAGCAGAATGGAATGAAGACAAGAATTATCTCTCCTTTATTGAAACAGATGAAGATCAACTCAGTAGCTGTGATTTCAGCCATATGGAACAAATATTAAAACAGATTGCAAGAAATAAAGAAGAAAATTCTAGCTGAAAACAACAACTGCAAATAGAATAGGAAACCTTTTCCAAGTGCTTAAAGAGAAAAAGATGGTTTCCTTAAGAGCCAATCATACAATTCCTCTCTGGAAGAACTTGGTGTCTGTGACAGGAACACCAGCACTAGGTCATAAAGATGAGGCTGCGGGGATAATGCTCATGGGTAATAAAAATGCTTTGCCCAAGACATTTACCAGGATGTTGAAGGTGAGTGAGCTACACAAAGGGGGATGAAGATTCAGAGAGAGAACAGCCCTGGATATTGGTGGGAGATTAACACTGGTGACAAGAATGAGTCAAGCTCTTTTAAGCCCAGGGATGTCTAATATACAATTTTAAGTAATTTGCTGTACAATTATAATGAACCTTTAGCAAAATGTGTTAAACATAAGTTTGAGTCTAAGATACTTTGAGGAGCTAAATAATTGGGGGCTATTCATTTTGAGTGGTGATGGATTATACAAAAATGTAGGAATAGAATAGATTTGTCTTTCTTTTATATAGGAAAAGAAAGACAAATCAGAAACATTTTAACAGAAGCTAGAAATTGGAGTCAGGGGAAACCGGAGAAAATACTATATACTGCTTTGTTTCCCACTATATCGTTACGGCAATTGGAGACAATTTTATTGAAATCTTCATGGGCAATGCGACCCAAAGAAGTGAAGAACTAGTGAGGTACACAAGAAACTCAGAAAAAGATGGACTCATTCGTTTACTACCTACTTGCTTACTGCATGAAGTACAGTTTAGTCATGGGGGATGGGACTTATACTGAACTAACCATGCTAATAAGAAAATTGTGAAAGAAACTAAGGAACACCTGGTTTATAAAGAGAGTGTCTGGAAACCTAATTTTCCTGTGTATATCACTGCCTGAAGGAAAGCCTAGCTTAAGAATCAATGGAATAATAATAAATCGATGGAATAAATAATAAGTTTCTTCCAAAGAGGTCAGAAATAGACTGAAGTTATGGGACCACATTTAGATCAGGTGGGTCTTCACCTCTCCAAAACTATTCATCTTTCTGTCAGATATTAATAGATAAAGAAAATAAGGAATAAACAGGAAAGTATGGGTGAGTTTCCTGGACTTTTTAAAAGACATTTTGATGTATACAGAGGCAATAATTGAGCCACTCCAAATTAAAACACATCTTGCTAACCTCCAGTTATCTAAGCCCAGACAGACTGGCCCCCCAATGTGCTCACCAACCCAGGTAAGCACAAGGTGTGTGTGTGTGTGAATGCTAACATGAGCAGATTGCATTAAGGATGGAAATACATGGGAATACAAGGGGATAAAACTTCCTAATAATAACAATAATGGACCAGTCATCATGTTAAGCCCCGTGAAAATAGGTCACTGAATATGTTATCTGTTTATGATTTACATAAAGCCCTTTATTGTAAGATCTTGAATGTATAAATTCACAGGAGCATTTCTTTATTTTTATTTTGTCTTTTAGACAGAATCTCTTTGTGTCACCCAGGTTGGAGGGCAGTGGCGTGATCTTGGCTCACTGCAACTTCTGCCTCCCAGGTTCACACGATTCTTCTGCTTCAGCCTCCCAAGCAGCTGGGATTGCAGGTGTGCACCACCATGCCCATACTAAGTTTTTGTATTTTTAGTAGAGATGGGGTTTTGCCATGTTGGTCAGGCTGGTCTCAAACTCCTGGCCTCAAGTGATCTGCCCACCTCAGCCTCCCTAAGTGCTGGGATTACAGACGTGAGCCACCAAGCCTGGCCGGGCCTACAGGAGTGCTTTATTTATTTATTTATTTATTTATTTATTTATTTATTTATTTATTTTTTAACATTACAATGTGCCTGCGATTTTCCTTTCAGATCACAGTGTCTATCTTTGGCTTTTTAATACTGAACGGTAATAATAGCTATTATTTATTAGGTGCATACTAATTGCCAGGTGCCTGTGCCCACTGAAACTTATTTAATCCTCACCAATAACTCTATGAGGTCACTACTATGATCCTGTTTTTTATAAATGAGGAAACTGCAGCTTGGAGAGTTTATTTCTTAAGATGAAGTGTTAGCAAGTGGCATACTACCAATGGAAGCCATAAAGACTTGACACAACCCTTCATAACAAGAAAAAAATAAGGGAAAAAGTGGTACTAGTGAAAGATACCTGGAAAAGGCCAAAGTGGTACTGGCAAAGCTGCTACTGAAAGAAAGTCCTTATTGTCTCTTGGGTGTCAAGAGGACACTGGGTAATGTTAGTTCACTTTTCCACAGTGCCCTATCACAGCACAAACTTGGAGTCATCAGTGTCAAAACCAAGATTTCCTTGAAGATGATGAAGGCACCTAGCATCTGAAGCAGTACTTGTATTTATTTTCTAAGCCCATTTGTCTTTCCCAAAGGTTATATTCATTGCAAAGAATCACAGGCAGCAAGCTGCACACTGCACTAAACACCAAGCCTCAGGTCCTGAGCACAGAAGCTTGGGGCATAAGTAAACTGTAGCTCGATTAGCCCTTACAAGTAACCTAATCAGTTAGAGTTTTTGTTTTAAAATATTTTCACACAGCAAAATACTCTGGGATAGCACTATGTTTTTCGTTCTAAATAAACTCACTAGTTCAGTAATTCTCCAATCAGTTATCTCAAATTGGCCCAATATTTATTGACTGCTCCCCTTTGTCCAACAGATGAAGCCGGCTGCACAAAAAGGCCACTTATCCAAGCCATCTCTAAAGACATGGCTTGCCTAGAAAATTAGCACCAGGCCTGGCCTGGTACAGGTAATTAGGTGAGGTGATTGCTGAGATTTTAGTTCCACATATTCAAAGTAAGTCTCATCTAACTGAAAGTGGTTTCCATAGAGGATATTTTTAGACTCCATTCAGGTCAAGTTTGACAGCAAATAGTATTTAATCAAAGGAACTGT
Source organism: Pongo pygmaeus (assembly GCF_028885625.2). Taxonomy (NCBI): domain Eukaryota; kingdom Metazoa; phylum Chordata; class Mammalia; order Primates; family Hominidae; genus Pongo; species Pongo pygmaeus. Next base: position 51,998,569 of record NC_072379.2, on the reverse strand, counting down.
TGGGTCAAGGAAAAAGTCAACACAGAATTTGAAGTCTCTCACTTCACAGATATTTTTATTCCCTTGGGATAAACACATTAGCAGTCTTTTCTGATTTCTTATCAGAAGAGACTGAGCACTGAGCATGAAGGGCTTCTCAGAATTCAGATACTTATTTCTGTGACAGTACTTGAAGTTCAGATGATGGAATAGTAGATAGCGGCCCCCGGCCAGAAAAGCCTGCTTCTGGGAAGAAAAAAGAGGGTACTGTGTCTCAAAGCATTGTGAGCTTCAAGTTCAACTTCAGAGTTTCAACCCTTCTCTTTGCACAGGAAAATAATTCAAAAATAGAGAACTAATAAAAACAAAAGGGAATCTGAAATTTTAACTAACTGTTTTATAATCTGGCCTTCCAAGGCCTGGTGTACATCAAATCTCTGGATTCATTTATGCCCAGGATGTGCCTGTGAATTTACATCAAAACCAAGGCCGTTTGACAAACGTTCATTGAGAGCCTATTCCATGCCAGGCCCTTGGGGAAATGAAAGGGCACAGGGCAGATAAAACAGCAGCTGGCTTTTGAATAAGAACAGGTGGATTGTAGTGCTAACGTTGTTTCATTACTGTCCAAATGTCGTGCATGCTAAAACTGCTCTTTTTTGTTGCTGCATTCATTTTCCTATCTCTTTTTGCCATATCCTTTTGTAACAGAGTGTCTCCTTTCCTCTGATCAACCTCTTCCTCACCTCCTCATTGTACAATATTTTCCTGGACAGGTCCACAGAAAAGATGCGTGAATCACCACATGCCCATCAGAGCTCTTCCCTGGAAGTTTCTAATTAGAGGTGAGGGTACAGCAGCCTATCACATCTAGAGTCTATCTGCAAAAAAATGTTCTTAGAGGGACAGGCAGGGGCGAATGAGGAACCGAGGGAAGGAGCTATCATCCCCTAGTAGCATGGAGAGTCCTTAGGTTCTGTCCCTGAGTCTCTTGATCCCTGCAGCATTTCTTTGAGAATGTCTCTATAGGATATAGAGGGACTAAAAGAGAGACTTCAAATTCTGTGTTGACTTTTTTCCTGGCCCAGGAGTTCCTTTGGCTATCTCTACAGGATCTTCCCCAGGTTGATGAGCCAATTCCACTCTGGCTCCTAAGTCCCTCTTTTCCTAAGCAAGGATTGATTTCATATCTCTAGACACTGAAAGAATCTTAACTAGTATTATGACCTCAGGACAATTATTTAAGCTATTATTGCTTCATTTTCATTTTCTATGGGGTTAAAAGACATACCTAATGGTGCTATTGAGTATTAAACTAGATTATACATAGGAAACACTCCACATACAGTAAATGCTCAATAAGTAAGAGCTATTTGCATTATTGTTACTACTAATGCTGACAAGAGGAGGCTCTGGAAAAGAAACACCAAAGGTTCCTATGATGATATAGTAAATTGACATAATCCAATTTACTCTTTGGTTTCATGGGTATCTGGTCAAAATAAATCTATCACAGGAAGTGATCATCTCTGGAAGAGCTAATATGTATCTGGTCTGAGGATAAAATATAAAAACCAAATCCTAGATTTGGGGACTCAACTGACATGCTGCCCATAGGTGAGGAACAGTTGGAGATCCCATAAGCAAACCTCAACCAGGTGTCATGGAAAATTATGTTGGAAAGATAGGATAGGCCAGGCTTGATTTTTGAGTAAAGGGAATTTGGTCTGCTTTTTTTTTTTTTTTAACCAGGCACATGCTGTAACTCAGTGGGATTAATTTAGTTTAATGAAGAAGCAAAAGTGGCCTGACACATGATCCAATAAAATGTTGGTGATAAATCTTTGTTCCGTTCCCTCTAAGAACCTGGAGGCCAACAGTGACATAATTAAATGTGCAAACACTGATCTGTCATATTTTGATAAATCCTTGATGTTCCATCTCTGAAGACCCTGCAAAGGTTAAGTCCCATGAGTTCTCAAGCCAGTTTCAGTGTTTGAAGAAGCTGCCTTGTCTTGAGAAGCAAGTCTCACAAACACTATGGCATGTTGTCATGTATTCTCTTCAGTGTTTGAAGAAGCTGCCTTGTCTTGAGAAGCAAGTCTCACAAACACTATGGCATGTTGTCATGTATTCACTTATTTAAGTCTCAAAATTCTATGATGTAGTTATTTATATATCTTTCCCATTTTATAGATATGGAAACAGAGACACTGAAAAGGTAAGTGACTTTTGCAAATTCATATGGCTAATAAGACAAAGACTCAAACACAGACAATCTGGTCTAGTTCATGTTATTAGCTCCTATACAAACCCACTCAACTACCACTGCAGCTAGTACTACCGCAGGGAAGTGAATGAACTCTGGAGAGATTGAAGTGGATATAAGTGATTGGCTAAGATTTGGAAGCAACCAAAGTGTCCATTGACAGATGACTGAATTTAAAAACATGTGGTGTGTATACACAATGGAGTACTATTCAGCCATAAAAAAGAATGAGATCCAGTCATTTGCAGCAACATGGATGGAACTGGAGACCATTATGTTAAAAGAAATCAGCCAGGCACTGAAAGACAAACATCATGTGTTCTCACTTATTTTTGGGATCTTAAAATCAAATCAATTTTACTCATGGACACAGTAGAAGGATAGTTACCAGAGGCTGGGAAGAGTAGTGAGGGGTTGTGGGAGAGGTGGGGATGGTTAATGGGTACAAAAAAAAAAAAGAAAAAATGAATAAGACCTACTAGTTGATAGCACAACAGGATGACTATAGTCAATAATAACTTAATGGTATAATTTAAAATAACTTAAAGAATGTAACTGGATTATTTGTAACTCAAAAGATAAATGCTGGAAGGGATGGATACCGTATTCTCTCTCATTTGCTTATTTCACTTTGCATGCCTGTATCAAAACAGGTCATGTATTTCATAAATATATACACCTACTATGTACTCACAAAAATTTTAAAAAATTAAAAATAAATACAAAATTAAATTAAAAATAAATGATTGGGGATAAGAAGTTGTCAAAAAATGACTTTCAGTTTTGCAGTTTGTGCAAGTTGTTGGAGAAAGGCATCACCCACTGAGATGAAGAATATTCTTTCTCCCTGCTAATACTCTCATTGCTCAGCCTGAGGCTTAGGCTCCTGTGAGTGTCGGGGTGTGAGTGGAGTTGTGGAGGGTAAGCCAGATGCACTGGGCGAACACTCTGGACTTGAGATATTTGTCCACCCAAGTCTATTGAGCTAAATTAGATCAGCTTTGTATCCCACTTCCATTTTGAAAGCAGGAACCATGTGGTCAAAATATCTTCTAGGTTTTGCAAGGCATGCTGGGCTGAGAACTTTCTGCTGGTGACTCCAGAGCCTGGATATTGAATGAGGTCTACTTCCAGAAACATATACTTCAAAATGCACATTGGCACTTAACATTTTTCCATCTCTCCCCTCGTATATTCAGACCATCATCTATCTGTTGTAACATTTGCCATGTCCTGGCTACCACTTTTGGCCTTTGGTGGTCTATGTGACAGTTGCCATAGTCTGAGAATCCAAGAATAATGGGTCTTCTTTTTCTGAAATTATTTTTGTACCTTTTACATATGCTGCAAAAGTTTCATTTTAAGAACTTGAGGTTTAAATTCAGCTTAATTTTTCCATCTGGTTTATCTCCATGTGTTTAGAAAATGTTTTTATGTTTTAGAAATCCAGGTTATAAGAAGAAATGACTAGTTAGTTCAAGAGATTTCCCTCATTCTCTAAAAAAGGCTAGTTATTAACACAAACATGATCTTATTAGGGGAATTCAGGTCTTTTATGATTTAACCTTAGGGTACAGATGGCAAACTTAAGTGCAATAAATACCAGAACCATGCAGAATTCTTAGTTCAGGTTCTTGGAATTCATCCACAATTTATTTCGTCAACATTCGTCCTATTCTATACTTGGCATCAAGCTGAGGGAGTTGTGTCCCCAGATGTCAAGAAGGAACATGCAATCTCATGAGAGTGAGAGGATAAAATGCTTAAGACCCTCCAGTGTATCTCAGTCATAACCTAAAGGGAAATGAGCTCTTGTTTGGGGACCAGAGGAGAGAATCAGACAAAGAGGCTTCTAGATTGCTCTGCTGGAGTTGTTGACTTAAGGTCCTTTCTCAAAATTCTGAATCAGAGTCCCAAACAGAATAAAATTTGGCTGGGTTCAGGTTCAGTTTTAAAGATATTTTGAATTCTGGTTCAATAGCTCTAAAAATATATTTCTTCTGGCTCAAACTGGTTTATTACTTTTGTTGAAAAATGTCCAAGTCATTGAGGGGAAGAACTGAACACTTGGGTTTGTTACGAGGCTTCTAAACAGACAGGGAGTGCGACTGCCTTTGTGTTTACAGGACAGGTTGCATCAAGCCCCTGGTGGGAATGCAGGCATCTAGAAAAGGGAGAACGCTAATCGGAGCGAGCCCATTGGAGCCCATTGTTGCTGAGTTTGGCGTACTCCCAGTGGGCGTGAAAAAGACGGGGGGAAAGGCAGCCAAATGAGCTGGCATAGAACATCAAAACTGGCTGAGGAATTTTAAAAGGCATAAAGGGTTTTTAATCAGGAGGCAGTACCCTGAGGGAGATCAAAAGCTTGTTAGATACAACTGTTAAGATGGAATTTAGTGGTAAAAGGGCCATTTGGATAATTAAAGCCTCATATGTGATTTTTATTGCCTCTATCCTTAGAAGCCTCTGAAGAGAACAAAAGATCCTGCTTATATTGATGGAGACCTGTCACCCTGCAGACACCAGCACAGAGCAACGTGGTTTGCAGAGGAGATGTTGGCTGCCAGCTGTAGCCCAGAGGTAACAGCCTGGCAGCCCACAGGCCCTGTTCAACCTATAGAGAGGTGTTTTCTGCCCACACAATAGTTAAGATTTAGACAATTTTGTGGGGGAAAAAAATACAGTTCTGTGACTTCCCTTGGGAAACCTGAAGACCTGAAAACTCCTTAATTCCCACTTGGCAACTTTTGGCTGAATCTGAGTAGCATCTGTTCCCTTTAAACTAGACGTGGAGTCTCCAGTTTATCCCACACCTAGTGTTTGTATTATTGCTTATTTTATCAACAATAGTCTCTATATCCTTATTTGCATAAAAAAATGGGAAACGAAACAATGGAAAAACTAAACAAATTGCTGTGTTGAGCTAACCAGGCCAGATACTAATCAACAGTGAAATCACACCCAACTCCCTTGGCTCACCAATGCTCCTCCTAATGATCAGGTAGCTTTCCTTCAGAGTTGTCTTCAGGGAGGGAATGTGCTGGTCAGGCTGGTCAGGCTGACATGAATATCTATTTTGTTTGACAGCTATTCCTTACTGGAAATGAATAAATTGTGATTCTGACTTACTCATTAGTCTTCAGTACTTTATTTTTTTTTTTAGCCTAAATCAGCATTTCTAAATCCAATTAACTGTGATACATGCACAAGGGTGTTTTTATGAGCCTACGTGGCAGGGGGCCAGGCCCTCAACATCAGTTAATGTAGGAAGGTGATTTCACTCTGAAAGGGTCTTTCTGTGTGGCCAGCCAACTTTCCATGGCCTAAGTCCCAGGTTCATGCTGTGCCACCTTTTCTCCATCTGAACCTCAAGCCCTTTCTGAAGCTTAGAACGGGGTTTTACATGTTGCAAAGTGATAATGTAACATAGTAAATGCAATGCAACAGAGTAAAACAGTAAATGCAGAATGAGTGTTAGCAAGTATGATGATCATGACTATGATTACTGACATTGCTGTCACCTCACCCTTGTATCTTAATTAGGCCTCACTCCTTTTTATTAAAGTTCCTGGTATTAAAAGATTATAATTCATTTGATATGGGTTGCTGAAGTACAGTGAATTCAATAGACTGTCTCCAATTTTTAACTAATTTAAAGCTGCCCTGAAATAGCTCCTTTTCCCATAGGTGTCAAAATGTGCTTTTCTACTTACAATCATTACCTTAAGAGGAGAAGGAAAGAAGATCTTAAATGTATTGAGCACTTACTCTCTTTCAACATCGTTAGATAGAAAATAAGTCTGCGATAGTGTCTCCAACTTCAATTCAACACAGGATACTCTCTCTGACCTAGACCTCTACCTCTTCAGAGATTTAAAGGCTGTGGGAGGGCAAAGAAACAAGTTTCTGCATCTTCAGGTTTACCTCCAGCCTATTTTTTTTTTCCAGGGCCTTGTCCTAGTTTGGACTGTGAATCAGGGCAAGTTCAGAGGCATTGAGATGGATGCATTGAAGCCAAAAGCAGAGAAGAAACAATATCAGGTCATATCCCAGGGAGAATCTAGGAAGTAAGACAAATTATACCTCTGGAGGAAAAAGACGGGTCAGGGCCTAATGCTAGCAACACAGCAGGCAAAGAGGAATTTAAATGAGACTAAGAACAGAAAGCATAGCAGATGGCAGCTTGCCATTAGCAAATCTGAGATATAAAGCAGTGGGGTTATCACTGTCAAAATTTGCTAGTCTTACGAGCAGCTAGTTGAGTATCTTAGAGCAGATTTGGATGCCTGGACTTAGGAGACTTCAGTGATTCTTCCTAAAGAAATGTCAGTGGCAGGGGTCCTGGGAGAGCTAATGCAATGCTTTAAGAATAAATGGAGGTCCAATATGAGGAGAGCAGGCAGTGGAAACAATCCAAAGGAACCAAAAAAGAGGTCTGGGAGGTTCATAGACCCAGGGACAGGGATTGGGAGGGCAGGCATAGATGGAAGTAAAAGTGGTAGGAAGCCAAGGAGTGAAGAGCAGATAGAGAAAGGAAGGGAGGAGGATGGGCTGGCATTTAGAGTGGTTGATTCAAAGGCTGACTGGTGTGCGTGACTTACTTTAGAGATCTGCAAACAGGACAGACTTACAATGCCATGAGAAGAGGGAAAGGCACCAAGGTAAGCATGGAGGACCCAGGCGAATACATAATGATCCTTTTCCAATCCTTCATGAAGCTGAGCACAGGATGGACAGATGAAATGATGGCGAGATGACAGGATAGATGGATGGAAAGCCTACACAACCTGTCCTGACTATTTAGTGCATCTCAGACTCTGTTGTTGCAAGGCATTTCCTGCGGGGACTTCTCTGAGCCTCACTTCCTTCTTCTGCACTGTGACTGGGACATAAGTCTCAATTATTTTGTGTTTATTAAACCAGCGTTAGGGCACATCTGAGAAAAACACGAGCCACAGACACATCTGTGGGGGCTCTACAGAAGAGATTTTTGGAGGTTTAGTATTATATACATTACCTTAAAGCAAGGGGGTGGGTATATGGGGTGGTAAGTAGGAAGACGGATAGGTAGACAGTAAGGTGCATAGTTACATCTCTGTGAGACTTTAGTGTCCAGTAAATCTACATTTTTCATAAGATGACCATCTGAAGGGAAAAAAAAATGAGTAAAGAAGAGTCAATATGTAGCTGCCTCTGGGTAGGTGAGAATGTTTGGTCTCATCATGTCTTTGTTCTGCACCTGAGAGGCTAAGCTTGTAATGGGCATTACCAGTGTGGAGTTTTAGAAGCTAGACTTAGATTGTAGATCTAAAGTTGCTATTGACATGTCCTTGTCTAGGGGAGGCCAGCAAAGAATTTACTTATGAATAATCTGTGGGGGCAGCCTGAGGGCTTTTATCTTTCCATGGGCTCTGGCTGATGTTAGTAAGAGCTATTCATTTGGAAGAGGGTGTTGCAGTGAATCAGCCTCCTGGCCTTTTGCCTAAGAATCTGGGGGGTCCTGATATTTTTATTTTCCTTTGCACATCTAACAAGATGGCTACCACATCTTAGGTGTTCAAGAAGTGACATTCACTTCCAGATATTCTTGGTGCTCCTTGGTGGAGACAAACCTGTGTAAACTGTAAGGCTCTGTTTTGGGGACACACTGGGTTCTGCCAGTGCTCTGAATGCAAAGGCACAGGTTTAAAACCCTTGACCACTTCCAGTGGCTACAGAATAAAACTGAAACTCCTTATACATATTGGCCCTCTCTGCTAATCCAGTCTCCCACTCTTTCCTTACAAGCTGAAGGCACCAATATCCTTGTCTCACCATTTCCCAAACACAGCCCTTCTTTCCTGCCTCTATACTTCTGATCACACTTGTCCCATTTGGAAAGATTCTCCAATCTTGTCTTCCTCCACCTGCCCAAGGCCTACCCACTGAAGTCAAAGCTGCTTTTCCTCACTATTCACCCTCCACTCTTCTCTCTGCTTCCATTACACTCTGATTTCACCTTTCCCATATCCCGTTTCCAGGATGCTTGTTAAAACACATTGCTAGTCCCACCTCCAGGTTTCTGATTCCATAGGTGTGGAAATGTGCATTTCTAGTGAGTTCCCAGGGGATTTTCATGCTGCTCTTCTCAGGACCACACTAGGAGAACCACTGCAGAAGATGCACAATAATAAAATAGAAACAGCCTGGGTTTGGACTCAGAGCTTTCATCCTGGTTGTGCCACTTGCTACTGGTGTAACTTTGCACATTCTAGGCCTCGGTTTCTTGTTCTGTAAATGGAACCAACACACGATTGTTTTGAAGCCTAAATTAAATAACATGAAAATGCCTAGCGCAGAGTCCTCTGCACAGAGTAGAAACTCGGTTATTGTTAGCTCCATAAAGCAAATGCAGTTTGTGCTACTCATAAAGACAATTTTCTGCTTTCTTTCTTTCTTTCTTTTTTTTTTTTTTTTTGTGGCTATGGCAAATGTGTCCTTGATGGAATCAGTTGATGAATTATCTCTTATGTAACCAAAAGACTGAGAGGCAATGTGGTCAGCCTGCTCCGAAGGCCGGCACCTGATGCTTCATCAGCTTGTAGTCTGGTCAATATAACTTTGTTTCCACAAAAGGTCTTATAACTGCTCCTCTTGGTTCATCTTTCCCTGGTCCTCAATAATAATAATAGTTATAATGATAATAATAGTGATTGTTCCAATTTGAGTAGAAAGATACAATCCACAGGATACTTTGCATATGCTACAGTATTTAAATCTAACAATGAGCCTGAAGGAAAGATTATCTCTCACTTCCTAGAGGAGAAAATTGAGGTACAGAGAGGTTAAGTGTTTCAAGTTCCCAAAGCTACTATCAAACAACTGTCATATTACCCTTTGGGTCCAAATTTGAGTCATTCTGGGCAAAACCTACAATGACAGCAGTTATATTCCGTAACCTCATGTAACACACAACCCCTTTCCTTTTTCCACTGTCAAAAGTAGATGAAATTAAAATTAGAAGTCATAATAAAAATTAAATGAAATGGCCCGGCACGGTGGCTAACACCTGTAATCTTAGCACTTTGGGAGGCCGAGGTGGGTGGATCACCTGAGGTCAGGAGCTCGAGACCAGCTTGGCCAACATGGTGAAACCCTGTTTCTACTAAAAATACAAAAATTAGCTGGGCATAGTGGTACACGTCTGTAATCCTAGCTACCTGGGAGGCTGAATCTCTTGAACCCAGGAGGCGGAGGTTGTAGCCAGCTGAGCTTACACCACTGCACTCCAGCCTGGGCAACAGAGTGAGACTTAGTCTCTAAAAAAATAAATAAATAAATAAAAATGAAATGGTTTAAGACAATGCTATATCATTCTCTGCACAGAAACAAGACACTTTGTTGCCAAAACTGGATGGTATCTGAATCACAGGTGAGGGAAATTCCCTACACAAGCTCAATCAGGCCTTATTGTCTGGGCCTCTGTCTTTTTAGCACTTCATCAAAATACTCTTGTTCATCCCCTTTGTTTGTTTGGGAAACCTCTTCACAGTCTTGAAGAACCCAAGTCAATCACTACCTCTTCTATCAAGCCTTTCTCAGCGCCCCTAGATAGGGGTAGAATTCCCTTCTGTGTGATGCCATGGTCTATGTTACCCTTGGAAGATGGGGTAGAGATTTATTTATTACTTTTTCCTGTGCCTCATAATGGTGTAGGGTCCATGTACTCGATGTTTAATGGAGTTGCCTTTAGGAAACTGCCTTTTCCCCAAGGTCAGCCATATGGTCTGATTAAAACTTAACCACTCTCAGTTCCAGGGATAACAAGTTGTCTTTAAAAAAAAAAAAATCAATGCATTCCATATCCAGCCACCCTGTTGGATTCTGGAAGGGCAGATAGTTCAATTCAGGTCAACAAGACAGGGGAAGACATTTGCTTCTAGAAGGCTCCAGAAGTGATTGAAATTTGTTAGCTCTTCTGGGAAAGCCAATGGAAAAATGGGCTCTCTTCCTCTAGAATCCCAACCCTCTTAGGTAACCACCTGGAACTCTTCCAGGCACCTCAAACTCAACACCTACCAAGCAGAAGTCACTACTTTCTACTTTGCTTCTCCCCCATCTTTCCTGGATTCGTGGATAGCACTCAGACCACTCGTGCACCTGGAACCCTCTGGTTACCACAGGCTTCTCTCTTTCTGACCCCTTAACTATTCAGACAATAACTTGCCATTTGTTATTCCTAAACATTACTATAATTTCTCACCTTATTTTTTTAAATCTACACTTTATTTTTCCTCTTTTGGGCCCCTTCAGGTCTTGCCAAAACTATTTTAGAGCTTCCTGTCTGATTCCTTTTCTTTCAGCCTAACTCCATTCAATCAGACCTCAACATTGCATCTAGATTCAAGTCTGACTATAATCCACTGCAGCTCAGAATGGTTCTGTGGGTCCCCATTAGATACAGGATAAATCTCAGCTCTCTGAAAATGATATGCAATTCTCTCCATGATCTGGCCTCTCCTTACCCCTTCCCAACTCTACTCCCTAATAATCTACACTAAGCAATACTGAATATATACCATATTCTTTCTTGTCCCAATGTCTCCCCATGCTGAGTCTTCCCCTTAGTGCCTTTCCTCTCCTTGTCTATATGACTGACACTTTGTCTTTCTCCCCATATCAAGTCAAGTACAATATTAGCTTCTCTATGAATCCTTTCTTGATGTGGCAGGCAAATGTAGGATCTCCTCCTGCCTATGTGTCCAGTGATTCCAACCTTGAGTAGCCTCAAGTTTTTCTGCCTACTAAAGTCACCTTTGGTTTATAATCAATACTGCAGCCCTCCCTCATCAAACATCCTAAAATTCCCTGCAGAATGAACTGTCATTTGTATTTCAACAATTGGGTCTATATCTGTTGTGGACAATCCTTCTACCATCTCCTCTCCTTATTGCTTTCATCAGTTGATTTTCCGGTTCTTCCCCTTCCTTTTGTAATGACATTGGCAGGTAAGGTACAGTCTTACCTTCCATCTCAACTCCTGTATTCATTTTTAGGAATTTCAGTGTCTGTGTGGATGAGCCAGTTAAGCCTTTGTGTTTTTAATTTCTTTATCTTCTTGTTTCAAATAACTTTCCATCCTTCACTTTAACCACACAATTTCAAGGTCACACTCTGGATCTAAGCCACTGCTGGAATTACAAATGCCTTACCCCACTCTCTAATCACAACCTTGCAGCCTTCTGGCTCAATTGCATAAATAACACTGTACTCAGTCTTAACCTACACCCTTTATATTGATCTCCGAAGTACATAGAGCTTAGGAACTGTAGAAGAAAATGTACTGGGCTGGGCACGGTGGCTCATGCCTGTAATCCCAGCACTTTGGGAGGCTGAGGTGGGTGGATCACCTGAGGTCAGGAGTTTGAGACCAGCCTGGCCAACATGGTGAAACCCTGTCTCTACTAAAAATACGAAAACTAGCCAGGCATGGTGGTGGGCACCCATAATCCCAGATACTCAAGAGGCTGAGGCAGGAGAATCACTTGAACCCGGAAGCCAGAGGTTGCAGTGAGCCAAGATTGTGCCACTGTACTCCAGCCTGGGCAACAGAGTGGGACTCTGTCTCAGAAAAAAAAAGAAGAATGCCCAAAATGTTTTAACTTAGAGAAAAAATACCTGTTTACAAAGTATGAAGGCAATTTCTCTTATTCATTCCTGAAACCATTGTCTTCTAACATAAAGTCTATTCTCTCTTCATTTTCTTCTATATCCAATTTGGGTAACACTACTCTGAGCTCCGTATCCATTCTCCCCCCTCATATGTGCTTTTACAAATCCAGAAATCTGGATGAATTTAAAAACTGCCACCATTTGGTCTGCACTCACAGGCCAGTATTACTGGAAAAAAATTACCTGGGCAGGCTGAAGTCTCTCCACACTAACCATCACCAGCTCCAAATGGGCTTTCTACCATACCATATGTTCTATTCAGTTCTAAGTGATCTGCCTCATTCACCAGCAACTATTTCACCTCTCTTCCTCTTCAAACCCCCAACCCTCCTCTTGCTACTGTATTTTGAGCTTGCAACATGTACTTCTTCTTTCTACTGAAAAAACCTGAAATCTTTAAAAGAGCTCTTCTTCATGGTAACAGGACCAATTCTGAAGATCTGTCAACATCTTCTGGCAGTTTTTCTTTTCTCCACAGTTTCTACAGATAAACAGTTCTTCCTTTCTCGAAGGCTGGCATGCCCCACTTGAGATCTAGACCCCTGCCCTGTCACCTGAACAAGTCCTTCTCTCTTTTAATTCCTCCTTCTTTTTCCTTATACCTCCCCACTGCATCTTTATGATTTCCCTACTGGATCATGCTCTGCAGTACTGAGATAGCCTTTAATATTTCCCATCTTAGAAACAAAGAAGAAAGAAAGAAAGAAAGAAAGAAAGAAAGAAAGAAAGAAAGAAAGAAAGAAAGAAAGAAAGAAAGAAAGAAAGAAAGAAAGAAAGAAAAGAAAAGAAATATCTGTGGCTCAACAGTAAGCTTCACCTATTGCCGCATTTCTCTCATCCCTTTTGTTGACAAAGGTCTTGAAACCTTGTCTTGATACCTCCTTCCATTCAGTTGTGAAACAGCCCTTTTCTGAATTTTGCTCCTGACCACACTGATACTGTATATGAAAGATCAGTGGGACTCTCCAAATTAAATGCATGTTTCTCAGTTTCCATCCTCCTTCACCTCCGAGCAGGATTGCACACCAGGGACAACTGTCTAGGGCTTCAACACATTCTCTCTTGGTTTACGGGGCATATTCCCAATTTTTCTCAGATCTCTATGGCCTGATTTTTCTTTTTTTCTGAGTCTTCTAATTGTTTCTATCCCTTGAATGTTGCAGAAACTAAAATCCCCTTGGATCACAGGTATAGTTTGCACGTTCTCATATTTTTCACTCTGTCTCTCTCCCCATTCTCTAGGAGATTGCATTTGTTCCCCCTTGACTTCCCCCACCATATCTATATTCTTGACTTTCACATTTATGCCCCTCTTAGAATATTATTATTAGATAATCCTATTGATTTAACTTCTAGAATAAGACTAGAATCTATTCTCATTTAGAATAAATTACCATCACCTTTTACCTGATCACTGACATCATATTGCATTGTTTCCTCTGCTTCTTCTTTTGCCCAATTTTCACCCAATCTATTCTTCAAATGGCAGTGAGAGTGATCTTTGAAAAGCATAAATTGGTTTAGAGTCATTTAGCTCCTCATTTATTTTATTTCAGATAAAATTTGTATTTCCTACCTTGCCCTGTAAGGCCTCTTACATGTTCTGGCCCCCGTCCACCTTTCTAATCATAGTTTGTGTCATCCTTGGGCACAAGCTACAGCCACACTGATCTTCAAACACACCAAGCCTGGTCTGACCCAATGACTGTACACTGTTATACTCTTGGTCTAAAATGCTCTTCCCAACCCCTGCAGCATGGCACCTCCCACTCAGTTTTCAGGTTCCGGAGTAAATATAACCTCTTTGGGCCATGACAACTCCTTTCTCTTTAAATCAGCATCACACCCACCTCATTATTCACCACTCTGATTCCCTGTTTGTTTCATTCTTAGCTTTTTCCTCCTTGCAATCACGTGCCTGTTCATTGCTTACTGTAGGTCTCCCACACTGGTACACATCCCTGCACAGTACACTCAGCTCTGAGCACAGTGGCAGTATGTAGGGTCTAACAATTTACAGTCAAATCTTAGCTTTAGCATTTACTCTCTGTAGAAATTGAGTAAGGTTTTTATCATCTCAATGTCATAGTTTCCACATCTGTAAAATGAGAATGATCAAATGTAACCTTATTGGGGTAGTATGAAGACTAAGTAAAAGAAATATGTTTACAGCATTTAGAACAAGGGTTGGCACAGAGTAAATACTACTGTTACTACTATCTACTGCTATCACTTCTGCTAATGATGATATTATTGGTAGTATTCAATAAAATTGGTAAACTAGTGAATAAAGGTTTAGATTTATATTATTATTCAACCATGATGTGCCAGGGAACATGGTATTTGCTATCACATATGCTCTATTTTTAAAATTATGTTCTGACAACAGCTTAATGAAATAGATAGCATTGTACCAATGAAAAGTTATTCAGACAATTTCAATATATCAAGAATTAATGTATTAATTATATTGTTATATTAAGAATATAATTTTCCTCAAAACACATAGCACCAAAGTGATGGAACCAAAATTTGAAACCCATTTACCTCCAAGTCTGGTGCTATTTCCAATAATCTTCTGTTTATAAGCAGAGCCAATCTGTCTATAAGAACTACCTAGAATCTTTTAAAATAGAGATTCCTGGTGTCATACCTGGAAACTGAGATTCTTTACTTCTAATGTGGAATCCTGAACTCTGTGGCACTTTCAGAAGCACTTTGGTGCCTCTGAAGTGAAGTTAAAATGGAAATCACTGCCTCTGTCTGTGGTTCTATGGCTTTGCTCCTTGGCTCCACAGTGATGGTACAAGCCCATTCAGTGAGTCACAGAAGAAGCTAAAGAGGTCCTCTTGGAAGGCCTTTCACTTTCATAGTCACAACCTGAACTGCCACACATCCTGGCCTGAATGTGGCTGAGGATGAGCTTGTGGCTGCTTCACCAAAACCCAACACGAGGGGCTGGAAAATACTACAGTATCCCCATAGTGGTTTGTTTGTTATTATTATTATTTTTTCTAATTGTACTTTAAGTTCAAGGATACATGTGCAGAATGTGTAGGTTTGTTACATAGGTATACATGTGCCATGGTGATTTGCTGCACCTATCAACCTGCCATTTAGGTTTTAAGCCCTGCATGCATTAGGTATTTGTCCTAATGCTCTCCCTCCCCTCACTCCCACCTCCCAACAGGACCTGGTGTGTGATGTGCCCCTCCCTGTGTCCATGTGTTCATTGTTCAACTCCCACTTATGAGTGAGAACATGTGGTGGTTTGTATTTTTATCTTAAATCTGAAGGTAAATCTAAAAGCAACTTCCAGAAAGACTTGGAAGAAATGGCTTTCTTTAAATTGCATAGGAAAACAGTGATAGAAAGATCAATTTCCAATTGGTTCATTATGTTAATTTGTTAGACACCCCAGGAATATAGTTTGTTGGGGAAAGGTTTAGAAAACATGATCCAGAAGAGGCAGACAACCAAAACCATAGGGAAGTGTTTACAGAAAGCTCCATGTTCAACTAAATAGAGGACCAGATGTTACCACAAACTGCTCCATGTTTGAAAACTTCTTCCAAGGGCTCTGGCCAAGAAAAATAATTGACATCTTCTTGCAAACATGGGTAGTTCATAGTGTTGGCAATTAGGTACCCGATTTTTTTTCCTTTATCATGCAGAGTTATCACTTCTCTCAAGCCAAGTAGTAACAGATTTGGCCACATTTCAATACAAATTTGGAAATGTATAAAGAACATTGGGATTATAATCCCCAATGATCCTCTCAGCTTCTGCTCTTGCTTCTATGACCTAAATTATGAGCAGAAAAGAAAAAATAAACTTTTTATCCTTAACCGTATGTAAATCCAGAGACAATCCAGGGTGGGCTAGTGAAAACTTGTTCTGGAAACATAAGGTTTCCATGCAATTAGTTATTAAATCCTTTGGGAAAGAGTCAGACTAGACATGAGGGGAGGAAGAGCTCTCAGGCAAAGATTCAGGATCAGTGTCTGAGAGGAAAAAGGGAAACAGTGTTTGATGTTCAGACTTCTGTGCCCAGCAGGGTACACAACCCATTGAAATGGCCTAGGGCTGCAGTGGGTAACATTTTCAGATTCTATTTGTCTAAACAGTCTAGTCTGTGCTTCTGTAACAAACAACCCCCAAAACTCAATGGCCTAAAATAAAAGTAGAAAATAAAGTTCTAGTTTTTCTTCATATTAGTTGGCCAAAGCAGGTTGACAGTGATGCTCAGCTCAGGAACTCCAACTGATACAGCCTCCGTATTAAAATATATTTCCCTGATCAACTCAGTAGAGGACAATAACATGATGTGCCTTGTACCAGCTCATAAATTATTCTACCCAGAAGTGATGCATGTTATTTCCAACCACATTTAGTTCAAAGACCTTGTTACAGGGCCACCCCTATGTTCAAGCATGCAGGAATCCTCCATGTACCTGAAGGTGAAGGAGAACTGGATATTAGCAAAAATTAGTAATGGATACCATATAGATCAAAAAGATTAGTGTCTGGAAAGAAAATCCTGCTGGCATTCAAGGGAAAGTAAATGAATAGGTTGGCCATTTGGAGGAGGAGGGATTGCCTGGCCTTTGTCCATAGCGCAGAGCAGAAGCTGTTTGCGTTAAATAAAATGGTGAAGGCACAGATACTTCAGCAGCAAGAGGCTCTTCTTCCAACCAATACAGAGTCTGTGACTGTGCACAAATCCCTGTTGACGTGGAAGAGGCAGGAATGTGAAGGCCATGGCCTGAACATGGGCAGTCAGGTGCAAGTTCTCTAAGGGGTGCCTTGAAGGGATTGAGTAGGGAGGCAGGAGTTCTAAAAATTACTGCAAAAATGAAGTTCTGGTGCTCTCATAATACTAAAGGCTGACATTGATTGATAAGTCAATGTCTATGTGGCTGCACCTTGTGGCCAAGGAATTCAATGGCACAAACAGAGACTGGAAAAGCAGACAAGGACCAGAACATGTAGAGGTCTTGCAGGCAAAGGTAGAAAAGACAAATTTTATTTGAAATGCAATGAGGAGCTGAATGACTCTTAACAAATTTATGCTTTTAAAAGATCACTCTCACTGTTGTTTGAAGATGAATTGGGTGAAAATGAAGCAAAAGAAGAGGTAGAAAAAGAATTACGATATTATGATAATGGTCGGGTGAAAGGTGATGTCAACTTATTCTAAGTGAAAGAGTTCTTGCACAAATTTGGAAATTAAATCAATAGGATTTGCTCATACAGTGGGTAAAGGAGGGGAGGGGAATGAAAGATGACTTCCAGGTTTCTGACTTGAGTAACCAGAGAGGTAACGGTGTTGTTTCTTTGCAATGGGGAAAGATCAGTAGAAGCCTAGAGATTAGAAAACATCAGAAGTATAATTCTGAACATTAAACATGTAATGGTTATGATAAATTTAAGTAGGAATATTAAGTAAACAAGTGAATATCTAAGAATAATGCTCCAATTAGTGCATAACGGAGGAAGCCAAGAACACTGAGACAGTATTGTCCTAAACATTTTAATTTATGTATTCAATATGTATTTACTGAGTGACAGAAATGTGCTGAATACTGGAAATAAAGAGGTAATAAACAACAGGTTCTGGCTTTATGAACTTCACGTTCTAATGCATACCCTTTAACCATCGGAAGCATCCCCATGAGGATGGTGGTATTAACATTCCCAGTTTATCAATAGGGAAACCAAGGCATGAGGAGGTATGACACAGCTAATGAGAAGTGGGAACTGGGATTTGAAGGTCCTCAGCATGACTCTAGAGCACAGGCTTTCAAACCCTGAGCTATGCTGCCGCCGCTGATGCCTGAGAAGGACAGTTATTCTTTTCTGTTCTCAACATATGCGATAACAGCACTTTGGAAAAGGAGGGTAAAAAATATAGGTTGAGTATTACTGTTAAGTCAGATGGGAAACACACGTAATCTCAGTGCCAAATGTCCAAGTGAAATAACCCGAGGAGCCTCAAGGCTTCAAAATTTCTCCTACCTCTGTCTGTTCCTTGCAGAGATAGCTATCCTCCTTCCTCAGATTGCGAAGTGCAAGAGTCTGCTCATCCCAGGAAGATACAAATTGGGAGAACCTGGCTTCAGCCTCCAAGCTCATGTTAAGGCAGTGCAGGGAGCTAGCACCCAACGGCAAATATTTGAATCCCACTCCAAGTATTAGTGCCCAGCATGCTGGGCAAGTCACACAGCCATTTTGAAACGTAGGTTTCTCATCTGTAAAATAAGCACAAAAAATCATATTTTCCACACAGGTTTATGGAAGTTTAAAAGTGATAATGGCTGTAAGTAGAGTCCTGCAACACAGCATGCCCCCAATAAATTATTATCCATAGTGTCAAATGGGCCTAATACTCCTATTTACATAGGAATTAATGGGGCGTTAGTAGGCACCAGTTTAAGGAATCCACAAGAGAAAGGATTATCTGTGGAATGGGCAGGTGATTACAGGATTACACAGACTGCCCTGCCCCTTCTCTTTTGGCCAAGTAGAAAGTACTTATCCCGCTTTTCTCTCTAAAGTTTGCTTTGTCAGGCTTCTAGCATTTACTTTTGTTCTAATCACATTTTGTCTAATTAACATCAAATTCCAATTTATAATTAGTACAGAGAAAAACATCCACCAGACAAAACTTCTCCTAATCCCCAGTGGTGTGTGATTGAGGCGGGTATTTGCTGAGCCTGGGACATGTCCTGCCAGCCCAAGTTTTAATCAAGGAATGTGGAATCTCATATATATGCAACCAAGTTACCATGATTAAGAGAATTTTCCTTCAAAGGCTATTGGTCCCCTGAAGGAAACATACCAAGCGCTACCATAGAGGGAATTCAGGACAATTTGCTCTCAGAGGGCTCAATTATTTCTAAATATATTTTCAAATAAATGAGACTTACTTAAACCATTTGTCACCATAGCAACGAAGCTGGCAGGATTGGTAGGAGTTTTTGCTTCCACCAACTGTGAAACATGCTTGTTTCTGGCAAGTCTGTAGAAAAAAAAGTCCTAGATTGAATAAGAAAGCCAATAAATTAATGAAGGCTAGCAGGAAATTAACAAATAGAAGAATGACAAGAGTATTTGCGAAGACATACAACCTTACTCTGAGAGTTAAATAAATAATAATAACAATAGAAGTCCATCACAGAGCAACTCATTATGCTCTCAATTTGGTTAGCTTTTAAGTAAAATAACTTTCTTAAAATACAAATGCTTTTCTCTAATAATAGGTCCTAGCCTATGTGGTGCCTGAAAAGCTGTAAGGCCTGAAGATCAAAGGACATGAATTTTTTTTCTTGGTTCTGATGCCAATTAGCACTGTGGATTGGGCAAGATATTGAGCTGTTTCCTTTTCTAATCAAGGAAAAGATATTTGGTCCTATTACTCACTTTAAAAAAATGAAGTAAACACTAACTTTTTAAACTTCTATATGGCCTTTAAAAATGCCTTTCCCTGCTCTCATAGTTGCAATTTACCTATGTACTTTTTAAAGTTCTAGGAAATACATCAGGTGTTCAGAATCATGGGCTACACACACGGGTAAGGCTCTCACTTCACACTTGTCCTTATGGAGGTTCAAGCATACTAAAGAGGAGGGAAGATTGACCATGGTAAGGCATTTATGAAGAAGGCTAGAGGATGGATATTTACATTTATTGAGAAACTTTGTATTTATCGGCACTTGCATACATTGTCTCCTTTAATCCTTCCATTCTCATAGGGATTATAGAGATGAAGACAGAGAAAGTTTCATCTATTTGCTCAATGTGCCACCACTAGCAAGTGGTGGAACTGGAGCTTTAATTCATGTCTTCTTCACTCCAGAGTCTAGACCCACCAGGCTGACCATTTTTTGAAACCATCTGGTTCAAAGCCATAAGGTAGTGGGAAAAGGCACTCTCAGGAAGTCAAGATCTGAGCTTTTAATTCTACCAATATCATCTACTAGCTGTCTGACCTCAAACAAGTCCATCCTGCCCTTGGGCTTTAACATCTTTATCTACAAGAGACTGGTTCAAATGCAGTGACCATTTCTCAAAAGAGTGGGCAATGTCAGATGAAAGAGAATGAGAAAAGTGTTCCAAGCTAGAGGCAGAGGGTTAGAGTTTCAGACCCATTGTGGCCATGGGGAGTTACTGCAGGGAGGCAGGGTGGGGACCATCTGTGGAAGAGCAGGTTCAGCCTTTTGAAAGCATGAGTTGGGTAGCACAGGTTTTGAAAAGGTTCTTTCAGCGTTCATAACTGGAAGTCAGATACTGACATAAAATAAGCTAGAAAAGAGCTTTCTGGCAACCAAATCAAGGATTAGCTTGAAAGCAGCAGGCTGCATTCAGCTGTCTCTGTATGTCTCTGCAGGTGAGTGACTTTCAACCAGACCTAGTGTCCAGACTTGAGAAAAGCAGAATCTACTGTAGAGGAGACCTTGCTTAAAGATTTCAATATTATCTTTTATGAGGCTTCCTTTTCAAATCACCTCCTACTGTATTTATAGGGAAATTACATTTTCATTGGAATCACATCACTATCTTTTCTATCCACCCCAAAGGAATAGTCAGCTTCAGTGAAGGGAAGAAAACATACCCAGCCTTCATCTCACTTCTGGCAGGTTTTTCATTTAGGTTTAGTAACTTTATCAAACACAAACCCAGCCCTGGCTCCCTAATTTGTGAATTGGAAGATAAGTCTTAGATATATTTTTTGGATATCATCTGTGTTAGTCTGTTTTTGCATTGCTATAAATAACTACTTGAGGCTAGGTAATTTATAAAGAAAATGCATCTATAAGTTGGCTCACAGTTCTGCAGGCCTATCCAGGAAGCATGGTGCCAGCATTTGCTTGGCTTCTGGCGAGGCTTCAGGAAGCTTACCATTATGGTGGAGGGCAAAGGGAGAGCTGTTGTATCAGATGGCCAGAGTTGGAGCAAGAGAGAGAGGGAAAGTGCTACAATCTTTTCAACAACCAAGTCTAGCATGACCTCATTTTCACTCATTATTGCAGGGAGGGCACCAAGCCATTCAAGAAGAATCATCCTCCGTGACCCAAAATGTCCCACTAGGCCATACCTCCAACATTGGGGGTCACATCTCAACACAAGATTTGGAAGGGACACACATCCAAACCATATCATTATCCCTCTGAGTACAAGTAGAAGAGGGAATTTCTGCTTTAAGAAAAATAACATAGTAGCAAGGTCACAGATCTGGAGTCAGCTAGGGCTGGGTCCAATCCTGACTGCCTCACTTACTAGTTGCATGACCTTAATAAATTATTTAATCACTCTAAACTTCATTCTTCTCCTCTGAATGAAGTTAGGGAAATTAAACTAACAGTTGTTCAGTTTCCAAGGAGTTAGCATGGAGATTGTATTAGTCTGTTCTTGCATTGCCATAAAGAAATATCTGAGACTGAGTCATTTATAAAGAAAAGAGGTTTAATTGGCTCGTGGTTCTGCAGGCTGCATGGGATGCATGATGCTGTCATCTGCTTAGCTTCTGGGGATCCCTCAGGTAACTTACAATCATGGCAGAAGGTGAAGGAGAAGCATGCACGTCACATGGCTGGAGCAGGAGCAAGAGGAGGGAGGTGCTACACACCTTTAAACAGCCAGATCTCACAAGAACTCTCACTATCAAACCAACAGCACCATAACGATGGTGCTAAACCATTCATGAGAAATCCACTCCCATGATTCAATCACGTTCTGCCAGGACCCACCTCCAACACTGGGGATTACATTTTGCTACGAGATCTGGGTGGGGACATAGACCCAAATCACATTAGAAATAAAAGGAAAAGACAAAGCAAAGGATCAAAAATGAGAAACTTAGTAAGAACCTGTGGAATAAGACTCAAGGCACCATGGTATTTCAGGGCCGGAACACTAATGGTATTAGGAGCCTGGATATCAAGAACTGTTCACTGTTATAGATAGATCGGCAGGAACTGAGAGCCCAATCTCTAGCCAGCTGCAGAAGTTTTGGCAAGCTGGTGCAGTGACTCTTCACATTGTAACCAAATCACCAAGACAAAGGGGGAGAAGAAGTCAATTCTCAGACTCTGAGAAGTAACAGCATCTAAAACAATTGCCTCAAATTCCATGATAATAAAAAGAGGACTATATGAAGGAGTTCAGGTGCATGGTGCTTTCTTTGTAACACTATTTCAAGGTGCATTCCAAGGGCTACAAAGGTGGGGAAGCTACACAAAGCCCTCCAATCCTTCTGCGTGTTCTTCCTTTTGCTTTCATTCCAAGCATTCTGGCAATGACACTCTCACTGCTCTGACCATGGCATTCATGCAAGCACCCTTTCACCTGAACCCACGAAGGAAGAAGGAAGGCATTGTGAGTGATGCCTTTCTGAAAGTAGCAGAATTGAAATGAGCAGAAATGAGCAAGAGTAATTCTTCCCTCCATGGGAGGTGGCACTGTCATGCACTCCTGCTTCCTGTGTTTGTGCTGGGCTAAGACACCACCAGTCTCCCTCCATGTCTATGGCACATTGTCCTCAGCACCTGTACTCTGTGCCTGGGTGGCAGAGGCATAGATGTCCAGTGTCCTTCACATAAACCCAACCAGTAGTAAACCAGATGTATAACTGAGAAAGGAACTTGGAACCGTATCTGTGAATAGCCAGGGATTATTCTCTTCCATATGGCTGTGCCTTATACTTGCATAGTTAATAACCATACATCTAGGCTATTTCCAAATGGTTTCTTTAAAAAAAAGAGGTATTACTTTGTATTTTTTAACTTTTGTTGCTAAAATAATTCAAAATCTACAGAAAAGTTATAAAATTCCATGCCTGTATCAAAACCTCTCACGTACCCCATAAATATATACATCTACTATGTGCCCACAAAAATAAAAATAATAAAATGACTTAGAAAATAATATAATATACTCACATGCTCACTTCACCCAGACTTAGTTGCAAGAAGCAAGAATATGTAAAGAACTCCTACACGCCTTTCACTCTGGTTCACCACCTGTTAACATTTTGCCACACTTGCTACATAACTCACTGTCTCATATGAAATCTCCTTCTATATATGTATATATGTGATATATACATATATGATTTATCCCTAAACCATTTGAGAGTAAGCAGCAGGCATCATGCCTTTTTACTTGTAACCTTTACTGTGTGTATTTCCTAATAACAAAATATTCTCTTACATAATTACAGTATGGTACGATATCAAGAAAGTTAATATTGACACAAAGTTATTGTCTAATCCACAGTCCATATTCAAATTTGGCCTGTTAGCCTAATGATGTCCTTTATAACATTTTTTTCTTGGTTAGTTTTCATATGCTGCCTTTATTTGCCATATCTTTTTAGCCACCTTTAATCTGGAATTGCTCATTCATCTTTCTTTGTCTTTCATAAATGACATTGGCGTTTTCAGAAGTTACAGTACATAGTACATTTCTGAAAATGTTTCTCAGTTTCAGTTTTCCTGCTAACGGCAATGCCCTTGTGGGCAGGATGATCACAGAAATGATATTGCGTACTTTTCCGAGCATCACAGTGGGAAGCACAGGATATTAGTTTGCCTCACGATTGAGGTGTTAACTTTGTTTACTACATGATTTCTCCTGCTCCTCACAATACCGTGTGAGCGTATGGATCCGTGGCATTCAATCCTTTTTGCACATTAGAATCATCTTGGAATTATACGACAGTAATGACCATAATCTTGAATGTCCAGCCTTCACCCTAGATTGGTGATCTCCAAACTTGGCTGTACATTGCAATCAGATAGGAGGATTTTTTAAGTGCCGATGTCTTGTTCTCACATTCAGAGATTCTGACATATTTCATTTGGGTGTGGCCTAGGCATTAGAATTTTTTTTTTTTGAGACAGAGTCTCGCTCTGTCGCCCAGGCTGGAGTGCAGGGGCGCGATCTCGGCTCACTGCAAGCTCCGCCTCCCAGGTTCACGCCATTCTCCTGCCTCAGCTTCCCGAGTAGCTGGGACTACAGGTGCCCACCACCACGCCTGGCTAATTTTTATTATTACTATTTTATTTTCTATTTTTTATAGAGACAGGCTTTCACTGTGTTAGCCAGGATGGTCTCAATCTCCTGACCTTGTGATCCGCCCGCCTCGGCCTCCCAAAGTGCTGGGATTACAGGTGTGAGCCACCATGCCCGGCCGCATTAGAATTTTGTAAAAGCCCTCCATGTGACTGAAGCCAAGGAGGAGAATCACTGTGTTAGATTGATGATGTCATGTTTTCTGAGGGTGGGCACTGGAATGTTTTCAAGTCTCTCCAGGGAAGCGTGTTGTGCAGCCACGGGTGAGAACCACAGGTGTACACCTGGAAGATTAGTACCTACATGTCACCAGAGGAAGCCTGGGGCTACACTGGCTTTCTCAAGGTCCCACAGCTGACTCGTGGTGGGGCCAACACAGGCTTTCTTTCCTGCTGACAGTAATTCTTCTCTGAATGAGGCAGAACCCAATTAGTTAATAACTATTTCACCTGGAAGGGAACCAGAAGAGGTATTTTTCCCTTCTCAACCCAGGGAATCTCAGAGAAAAGTGAGTAGTTACATTTAGGCTATTCTGTTACTGAATATATCCTTTCTACTCAAAGTATGATCCATGGTGCAGTTACATGGATCTGAATCTCAGGCCCCACCTCAAATCTCCTAAACCAAAATCTGAATGGCAATAAGGTCTCCAGGTGTTTTAAATGCAAATTAAAATCTGAGAAGCACTGGGCCATACTACCTGCCGTAATACAGAGACTGACAAACTTTTAGGCTTTATGGGTCACGCTGTCTCTGTCACAACTACTCATTCTACCTTTATAGCACAAAAGCAGTCATTGACAATATGTAAATGGGTGGGTTTAGATGTGTTTACAATAATAAGTAGCAGGCTGTATTCAGCCCATGTGCCGTAATTTGCTGACCTCAGCACCAATGTGGTGAAGCAGGATTGAGAGAAATGATACGGGCTCATAAAATTGGGAAATTCAGACCCTGGATCTGACACTTACTAGGTTTGTGACCTTTGACAAATTACTTAACCCCTCTGGGCCTCATCTGCAAAATTGTGTAAAGAAAATCCTATTGCATTGGATTGAAAATGATCAAGTAAGAGGGCATGTTAAATGTCTGGCTAGTAGAAGACACTCAGTGAATGCCAGTGTCCTTCTTTCCTTACAATTCTCTTTGTATATAAATTCAGTAAGTCTGGCAGTGTTTTCAACAGGACACCACAGCACAAATAAACCAAACGTACTTCTGTCCAAAACAGCATTTTAATTTGGCTTCGAAGGTTCTCTTATTTGTATTTGATTGTGAGAAAGTCTGACCATCTAAAAACTTCCAAAATGTCTAATTAAATGATGATACCACACTACAGAAGTCGAGCCTTGAAACACTAGAAACCCATCACCTTTATCCTTCTCCCTTCCCACATTGTCCCTCCCCTTTCCCCTTCTGTACAGTTCATTCTCTCTAGAAGATGAAAGGCCCCAGCCTCAGCCAACCTCTTTCTCTAAGTTCAGGTCTGTCTGACTCATAACTTCCCTGAGGGAGAGAAGAAAAGAGAAGAAAATAGAAAGTGAAATGATTTTGCTTAAAAGACCTTGCTGAGTTAGAGTTGGGGAAGGTGGTAGTTCTGGTTTAAGGATGAGATTTCCAAATACTTTTAACAGGATGATTCAACAGCAGAGAAAATTGTCAAATACGACTTATGCCATGCTGAAGATGGTCTATCAGGCAATGATGATAGCAATTAAGGAGGAGGTAGTCAGTGAGTAGTGACATCTATGATGTGCATAACCCTAAACTAATTATAAAACAAGGGTCTAGGCAGGAGACTGGCGTCTTTTCTAAGCAGCTTGGAAATCAGCAAGAAAATATAGTTCTCATTTTAGTTGTCAACAAATTGGTAGCTAGAAGCTGATGGACAAATACATATGGAGGACCAAAAAAAAAAATAAAACTTGGAAGATGCAAGGAGAGTGATAAAATGAAATAGAGTCATATCATCTTAGAGACTTATAGTACAGATAACCTCCACATAGAATCCCAGAAATGTGGCCCATGCAGGATAGTGTTTGATTAGCAAGAGTTTATAATTTTGTGACATATCTAATTTGTTATCAGAGTGACTCTAGTACAAGAAGCCCTGGGGATTTCATTTGGAATGATAATTTGATCACCCTTATAGTTCTTTTCTCTCTGACTCATCCATTGAAGCAATCAAGAAGATGTAATAAAGATCTGTGGATCCCCAAAAGAGAGCTATTCAGACTCTCAGAAGACTGGAGAGTAGGCAATTGGGATAAGAAAATGGCAAGCCCTTACATCTTATCATACACAAAGAGAAAATGCACCTGAGAAATAACTGGATGTAAATCCCTACCAGAGGTCTACCTTAAAAAGGTGTGGACTGGATGAAAGAGTGGCTGTAAGAGTGAAAAACATTGACCTTGATTCAGAAGTGTACCAGAGTGAAGGCTGTGGATCTCACTCCATATTTATACTTGGCCTGTATGCTTTCCTGTCATAGTGGACAGGAGGTGTGGGTGAGGAGGTCTGCATCAATGACCTCTAAATTGCACATAAATGAAGAAGGTTCTTTGGCATGGCTGCAATATTTCATTGACCCTCTTGTATGTATGAATAAACAAAACCCAGCAGGTAAAAAGATTCAGCATTTCAATAGAAAAGGAATAAAATTAAGAAATTACAATAAATGTCAATTTTTGTAGTTAATGTTTTCAGTTAGATTCCAGATGACTGACTGTAGGTAGAAAACGTTAGAAAATAAATATTCAATGTTCATAAAAATTGTTTCAGACAATACACTTCATCGATAACTTTAAGAAAATACTATGCAAGTAATGACTAGTAAGTTGAATAATGAAAGAAACTCAAAAAATGGCAAAAATTGTACTCAAAACATTGTCTCAGAACTAAGAGGAAAAAGATAAAGATAACAATATAATGATAAGCAAAATGACAAGAGACTAGGAAAAATGATCTAGGACATCCAGCATACATGATATAGGTAGTGCAGGAGGATAACATTGAGCGCAAAGAGAAGCAAAATAAAATAAATAATTGAGTAGAAGTTATCCAAGATGAAAAAAAAATTGAATCTTACCAGGAAAAGGACATCAACTATCAGATGATAATAATAATAAAATCACCTATAGAGAAAAAAAATCAAGATAGAACCAAAACTTTGTTCTTTACCACACTGAATACTAAATACAAATGAAATTTTTCTATGAGATTTTTAAGGCAAGTCTTGCATACATACCTTTTAAGGGGAAAAAAAATCTATACTCAGCCAATCTATAATTGATTTATGAGATCATTAAGATATTCTGAGATATGCAAGAACTTTATAAAATGTTCTCCAGTGAGACAGGTAATTGAGCCAGCTGAAATAAATAAATAGATAAAATAACTAACTCAGGAAAAGTGAAGATGTGCTATAAACATATAGATATAAAATAATGAAACTGCTTAAACCTATATTTAATGTCTGTCTTAGTCTGTTTTCTGCTGCTACAAAAGAACACTAGACACTTGGTAATTAATTAAAAACCAGAAGTTTATTTGGCTCATGGTTCTGGAGAATGGGGAGTTCAAGAACATGGTGCCAGCATCTGGTGAGGTTATTCCATGGCAGAAAGGTGGATTGTGGAAGCAAGCACATGAGACAGAGAGAAAAAGGTGGCTGAACTCCCATGATAACTAACCTATTCCTATAATAACAATGTTAATCCATTTATAAAGGCAGAACCCTTATTACCTGATCACCTCTGAAAGATCCTACCTCTTAATAACGTTAGGATGATACTTAAATTTCAACATGAGTTTTGGAGGGGACATTCTAACCATAGCAATGTGCAATAATTGTTATTAATATGTTTTCCTCCATAAGAAGCATGGCTTAGTTGGCTTCTTTAAAACTAAGATGTTAAAAAAAATTAAAAATAGTATATTATTTTAAAGCAAGCAAACAGACTAACAAAACAAAATACTTTAGTGTGCATTCTCTGTTTCTACCACCACAATCCAGACTAAGTAGCCATGTTCTCTTTTTAACAGCTTTAATACAGCATAAAGGCTGGCAAAATGTCAAAAAATTTTTGAAAACTAATACATGTAATTATTGCCATTATTAATAAGGGCATCTGGATCTAAAATCCTCATTTATCCCAATTGTGATAACTAGGAGAAGGACGTAAAAAATAAAATGTAGACACATCTTACAATTTGCAGCTTGCATAGTGAACGTTAATAGACATTATTACCAATCACAATATGGAAAAAGGGCTAAGAGAACTTGATTTCCTATTGAAACAGAAACATCAAAATGCTAATTACATAATTGCTAGTAAATAGATATTTAAAAGATGCCAGAAAAATCATCAAGGCAATATGACAAAAGCTATAAATTGGGAAAATGTCTTGATATCAATTTGTATACTTTTAAACATCCCTTAATTACAGTAGTTCAAGAATTTTGCTATTTTCCATTTGAATACTCCGTATCAAGTAAGCTACACATAACAAGATGTGCCCCTCTTGGTTGACAGGTATGTCTTTCAGGCCTACATTAAAAACTCTATTTTCATTTATTATAGTCATGCAACCAACAAGCTTTCCTGTCTGATTTCTCAAGCAGCAGCAATTTAGGAATGACACAGCTAGAAGCAACAAGAAATAAACATCAACAGCCTTAAAGGGAGAGAAGTATGCTAAGCAGTAAAAGCAGAATGAAAAATGAATAGGAGGCATAGATGCTCTCATAGCAGAGCAACCTCGGGGCATTTAGTGTGAGGCAAATGCTCAGTCCCTCACTTACAGGTGGAATAAAGCGTGTCATCATTTTGTGGTAAGTTGAAGAATGGTCCCCAAAAGATGTCCACGTCTAAATTTCCAGAATTTCTGAATATGTTACCTTACATGGAAAAAAGACTTTGAAGATGTGATTAAATTAAAGATTTTGAGATGAGGATAATATTTTGGATTAGTTTGGTGGGCCCAAAGAAATCACAGGGGTCTTCACCAAGAGGGAGGCAGAAGAGTTAGAGAAGGAGAAGTGAGGATGGAAAAGAGAGATTTGAAGATGCTACACTGCTGGCTTTGAGTATTAAGGAAGAAGCCACAAGCCAAGGAACGCAGGTGGCCTGTAGAAGCTGGAAAAAGGCATGGAAATGGCTTCTCCCCTACAGCCTTCAGAAAGATTGCAGCCCGACCAACACCTTGATTTCAGGACTCTGAACTTCAAAACCGTGAACAAATTAATTGGTGTTATTTTAAGCCACTACATGTATATTGATTTGTTACAACAGCAAGAGGAAACTAATACAATACAACATTATATTTAAGTGGCCCATCTTGATTCACCAATTTATAATGAAAAATTCACATTTCAAGTTCATATTATAATAATTCCAGGTCCCTGTCTTGCTGATTATGAAAATCTATTTTTCTCTTTCAATCTCCTTTTCCCACATCAGGGCAAAGAATCCCAGGGGTGATTACTTAGTCTAAAAGCATCAGATCTTGTCACTAACACTCCTGTCGAAGACACTAGAATGTCTGGTCAGTCTGCCCAAAGGGAACATTATCCACAGCTGCTGCTACTGTTACAGCCACACATTCATGCAGCAACAATAGGAAGTCCAGAGGCTCAAATCCAGATCCAGTCAACTGCTGAAACACAGAGGGTCATGGCCACCATCCAAAGTAACAGTGTTTCCTCAGGATACAGGAGAAAATGTCTGTCTCCTCAGCATCACTCTCAGATACGGGTGCTTCATGCCAGCGTAAACCTGGGTTCCCAGTGCTCCAGTTCTGCAGTGATGCAGCTCTTTCAGCCTGTGGACATGTGGGTATTCTTCCAGGCAAATCCACAGCATCCAGGCAGCTAGATTCAGAAGGGACATGACCTGAGCCAAAGGCAGGCCCCAGACCAGCTCTTCCTACAATAGATTTGATCTTGGTGTAGAGCCTGGAGCCCCGAATCAAGATGTCCCCCACTTAATGGTCTATTTCCTTTTGGAGACCCCAGTGCCTTCTTCCGGGTGGCCTCAGTCAGGATCACTCAGTCCAATGGATGTGTTTAACTAACTTAGAGCTTGAAAATAAAGATCTTTAGCCCTCCCTTCTTTGAAGAGACTCCTCCCTCATATCCATTAGTAAAACACAGTGGTCTTCTGCCCCAGCTACCCAAGAGTGAGAGCCCTGGGCCTGCCTCAGGGTCATGCTAGAGACTTATTCTAAATATAGGATTTACTATTAAATGTTCTTTCTCTTTGAGAAAAGTTATAAATTTCTGTCTCATTTAGCTTCTCACTTCACATATTTGACTTAATAATGATGACCTTGAATCACTAAAATAAAGTTAGTTATGGTCTGACTTACTGAGGGTCTAACCAGTCAGTAAACCAACCAGTGAGTTCTGTCTTTGATAACCATGGTTTGGAATAAAGCCAAACTTTTTGATGTCCCAGCATCAAACTTTCTCAAGGAGCCTGTATTAATCAGTTCTCATGCTGCTAATAAAGACATACTCGAAACTGGGTAATTCATAAAGAAAAAAGGGATTTAATGGATTCACAATTCCACATAGCTGAGAGGTTTCACAATTATGGCAGAAGACAAAGGAGAAAGTCACATCTTACATGGTGGCAGGCAAGAGAGCTTGTGCAGGGGAACTCCCATTTATAAAACCATCAGATCTTGTGAGACTTATTCACTATCACAAGAACAGCACGGGAAAGACCTTCCCTCATGGTTCAATTACCTCCCACTGGGTCCCTCCCACAACACATGGGAATTATGAGAGCTACAATTCAAGATGAGATTTGGGTGGGGACACAGCCAGATTATATCAGAGCCCATACAAAAAATTGTTGGGAACTATTCTGGACCTGTCAGATTTTATCAAAATTCCCATGTCCCCTTTGACTCTACTGATTTGGATCTGAGAATGAACTATATACAGTTTTTTTCATACCTGAGGGCTCTTGGCATTGAGAAGATGAAAACTCTTGGCCATGAACTGTTAGCCATTGAGACTATTTTGTGGGTTAAAAGCCTCATGTTACATTCCTGTTACATACATTTAAAAAGTTGTTCCTGCTCCCCTTGGGTGGCTGATAAATATGTAAAGAGGCTGGGACAGGATTTTCTATTCTAGGGTGCTCTTGCCTCATGCCCCTTCCATCCAGGCAAGTCTGTCTGTGGATTTATCAAGAGCCTGGGACAGGGATGGCTACATAATTTTTAGGATTTAGGGCAAAATGAAATTGTAAGGCATTCTGTTCAAATATAAGGGTGAGTAAAGTGTCATTAAAGGTATAAATGAAGCATTTTTCTTTCTTCTGCAGCCCATCATGGTGTTTCTATATGCTATTTAAAGTCATTTAAGCAAAAGACAGTCAGAACTTTTAATTATTAACATGAATTTAAGTATACATCTTTATATTGTATGATGTCCATTTTAAATGCAAATATTTACACATTAACTCATAAGTGGAACTATAAAAATAATCCCAAATAATACTATCATCCTGGCTCGTCACTGGAAGATGCTTTAAACTGGCCAGAAAAGACAAACACAGGCCAGGCTTAAGGAGGTTGGAAATAGGAAGAAAGTGTCTCCTAGGTATGGAGGCTGTTAAGGGGGTGCCACTGAGCACAAGGTTTCTCCCAGGGTGTATATAGTCCCTCCCAGTTGCCTGTGAGCCCCACCACATGATGTGGGACACCTGTGCCCTCACTCAGGTCTGATGGCTCCTAGATTCCCCCTCTTGCCTACAGCTGGACCAGTGTGTCATGCCTTGGCCTATGGTGGGGTCTAGGGATGTACATCCAGGTCTCTCACCTTCCCACAACATGCCACACCAATCTATAGAAGATTGGCAAAACCCAAAGATCTCCATGCTAGGATGTGCTTGGTGCTTGGATTAAGGATAGGTGAGAGGGGACTTTAGCCAAGACATGACCTCTGGCTGGCCACACACACCACGGGGCAAGTGGGAGCAGGGACAGCACCTCCATGCCCACACTGAGATGCCATGGGGCGCACACAGCTGACCCCAGTCATTTTTATACAAGTGCCCAGAGCCCAAGAGGGGAAGGAGGGTGGCGGCAGTCAGGGCAAGGAGGAGAAAGACAGGTATAATTAGGGTGCCAAGGTTTGGAGGGATGGGAGTCTGAGAATCAATATGGGGGAAGTGGGAGGTGGGGAAGAGGAGAGTGGAGAGGTGGCAAGAATCCACACTGCACACAAGTCTAAACTTGAACACCTTGGTGTATGCCCCATGGTCCCATTTGCCTTCACTTACAAACCACAAATTATTAAAAAAATAAAATTATTAAGAATCTCAAAGTGGCGGCCACACACTAAGTGTGGGAATCTTCTGAGTGGGACCCTGAACAACCGCACTGGTGGCATGCTGACATGATTTTGGTCTGTGTCCCCACCCAAAACTCATGTGGAATTGTCATCTCCATTGTTGGAGGTGGGGCCTAGTGGGAGGTGATTAAATCATGGGGATAGATTTCCCCCTCAGTGCTGGTCTCCTGATAGTGAGTGAGTGCCTGCGAGATCTGGTTGTTTCAAAGTCTGTGGCACCTCCCACCACCCCTTCCTGTTCCAGGCCATGTGAAGATGCCTGCTCCAG
Organism: Pongo pygmaeus; assembly: GCF_028885625.2. Lineage (NCBI taxonomy): Eukaryota > Metazoa > Chordata > Mammalia > Primates > Hominidae > Pongo > Pongo pygmaeus. Next base: position 51,965,896 of record NC_072379.2, on the reverse strand, counting down.
CTTTGCCTTCTGCCTTGAGTAAAAGTTCCCTGAGGCTTCCCTAGCCATGATTCCTGTACAGCCTGCAGAACCAGGAGCCAATTAAACCTCTTTTCTTTATAAATTACCCCACTCGCACATTTCTTGATAGCAGTGTGAGAATGAATATACATGTCCATGAAGCCAGCCCTGTCTGGGAGATCTGGTGCCTTTGCTCCTCCTATGCTCCTGAGCTGTCATCTGTCATCCTTACTGTTGATACTGTGTCTTGTGAGTGATGTGAAATTACTGTGCCCTTGCACAGCAGGATCTGTCTTTACTTTTCCTGGTTCCTAACTATGGATAGCTATCACACTCTTTCTCAGTATTATCACCACCACTGCCATGACTTAGCCCTTGTTTTGGCTTCCTACTCTAGTAGGAAAATTTAGATATTACTGAAGAAAAGCAGTTAAGTTTAGAAAAATTTATATTTTTCTAAAAAGAACTATTTGTATTTCCTTTTCCTTTTCTATACATCCTCAATTCATATTCTTTGCTAATTTTCTATGATTGTTAGTCTTTCATTATGGATTTTTAGAAACTATTTTGTCAACTATGCTTTTGTTTCTGATTTAATTCATAAAATATTTCTTTACAGCTTCTTGTTTACTTTTGACTTTACTTATGCTGGTTTTTATAATAAGGAATATTTTTAAAATTGTATAGAATCAAATTTATTAATCATTTTTATATTCTGATTTTATTATACTCAAATATTGTTTAAAATTTTCTAATATTTTTTCACATAGACCAATGGAGCAGAATAGAGAACTCAGAAATAAGACCACATATTGGGCGGGGTGCGGTGGCTCACGCCTGTAATCCCAGCACTTTGGGAGGCCGAGGAGGGCGGATCACGAGGTCAGGAGATTGAGACCATCCTGGCTAACACGGTGAAACCCTGTCTCTACTAAAAATAAAAAAAATTAGCCAGGCGTGGTGGCGGGTGCCTGTAGTCCCAGCTACTCAGGAGGCTGAGGTAGGAGAATGGCGTGAACCCAGGAGGCGGAGCTTGCAGTGAGCCGAGACGGCACCACTGCACTCCAGCCTGGGTGACGTCTCGCTGGAGAGACGGTGCTGGAGAGGATGTGGAGAAATAGGAACACTTTTACACTGTTGGTGGGACTGTAAACTAGTTCAACCATTGTGGAAGTCAGTGTGGTGATTCCTCAGGGATCTAGAACTAGAAATTCCATTTGACCCAGCCATTCCATTACTGGGTATATACCCAAAGGACTATAAATCATGCTGCTATAAAGACACATGCACACGTATGTTTATTGCGGCATTATTCACAATAGCAAAGACTTGGAACCAAGCCAAATGTCCCACAATGATAGACTGGATTAAGAAAATGTGGCACATATACACCATGGAATACTATGCAGCCATAAAAAATGATGAGTTCATGTCCTTTGTAGGGACATGGATGAAATTGGAAATCATCATTCTCAGTAAACTATCGCAAGAACAAAAAACCAAACACCGCATATTCTCACTCATAGGTGGGAATTGAACAATGAGAACACATGGACACAGGAAGGGGACATCACACTTCGGGGACTGTTGTAGAGTGGGGGGAGGGGGGAGGGATAGCATTGGGAGACATACCTAATGCTAGATGACGAGTTAGTGGGTGCAGTGCACCAGCATGGCACATGTATACATATGTAACTAACCTGCACATTGCACACATGTACCATAAAACCTAAAGTATAATAATAAAAAAAATAAAAAAAAAGACCACACATCTACAACCACCTAATCTTCAACAACCTGACAAAAACAAGCAATTTTTATTCTTAGTGTTAATCTGTGTCCAATTTATAAATTATAATTTATCATAGTTATGTATGAATAGGGAAAAATAGTGTATATGGGGTTGACACTATTCACAGTTTCAGGCATCCACTGGGGGTCTTGGAAAGTGTGTCCCACAGATGAGAGGGGACTATTGTAAATGTAATGTGGTGTCATGAGTAGAATTTTGGAACAGAAAAAGGATGTTAGGTAGAAACTAAGGGAATCTGAATAACGTGAACATATAAACTTTAGTTGACACAATGTATCAATATCAGTTTATTAATTGTGACAAGTGTGTCATGCTAGTATAAGATGTTAATAATAAGAGTAACTGGGCTAAAAAATACAAAGAAAATCCAATCCAATTAAAAAATTGGAGGAAAAAACATGAAGAAACACTTCACCAAAAAAGACACACAGATAAAAAATAAACACATATTCAACACCCTTGCCAATTAGGGAAATGCAAATTAAAAATGACAATGAGATATCATACACATGTGTCAGAACCACTAAAATAAAAAGTAGCTACAACAACAAATGCTGGGAAACATGCAGAAAAACTGAATCACTCATACATTGCTTGCAGAATGTAAGATGGTACAGCCCACTGAAAACAATTTTCTAAAATAAACATGCAACTGCAGATGACTCAGCAATTGCATTCCTTCGCATTTATACCAGAAAAATAAAAATCACATCTACACTAAAACCTGTGCATGAATGTTTGTAGCAGCATTGTTTGTAACAGCCCCCAATGAGAAACAATCCAGTTATCCTTTAATGCATAAATCTTAAATGTGGAGTTAAGTAGTACTCCACTCATACCACGGAGTACTACTGAGCAATACAAAGAAACAAATGATTAACACATACAAACACCTGAATGAATCTCTAGAGAATTGTGCCGAGAAAAAAAAGTCGACCACAAAAGGTTACATGTTGCATGATTCCATTAATATACCATTCTTGAATTGTCAAGATTGTAGAAACGGATGAGTGGCTGCCAGGCATTAAGGAGGGGATTGGGATGGGAAGGAAGTGGATGTGGTTATGAAAGTATAGTATTAGAGATACTGGAGTGTTGGAAAGTGCCATGTATCCTGACTGCATCTATATGGATACTCTGGTTGTAATAGTGTACTATAGCTTTGTAAGATATTACAATTGGAAACAAAGTAAAGAACATATGGGATCTCTGTATTATTTCTTAAAAAAGCATGTGAATCTATAATATTTCAAAATAAAATGTTTAATTTAAAAATATGTGATGACAGTGCATTGGTAAGGGTATTTTTGTATATTTTTTTCCAAGTTTTATTTAATTTTTAATTTTTAACTTTGTGAGTATATCATAGATGTATATGTTTATGGGGTCCAAGAGATGTTGTCGATCACACATACAATGTGTCATAATCACATGAGGGTAAATGAGGAATCTATTACCTCAAGCATTTAACCTTTCTTTGTGTTCCAGATAATCCACCTATACTTTTATTTTAAAATGTAAAATAATTGTTGTCTGCAGTCACCCTGTTGTGCTATCAAATACTAGATATTACTCATTCTATCTAACTATATTTTTATATCCGTTACCCATACCTGTAGCATCCTCCCCACTGCCCTTCCCAGCCTCTGGTAAACATCCTTCTACTCTCTATGTTCATTAGTTCAACGGTTTTAATTTTTAGCTCCCACAAGTAAGTAAGAATATGCAATGTTTGTCTTCCTGTACCTGGCTTATTTCACTTAACATAATGATCCCCGGCTTCATCTGTGTTGTTGCAAATGACAGAAGTTTATTCTTTTTTATGGCTGAGTAATAATCCATTGTATATATGTATCACATTTTCTTTATCCATCCTTCTGTTGATGGACACTTAGGTTGCTTCCAAATCTTGGCTATTGTGAATAGTAAAGCAATAAACATGGGAGTGGAGATATCTCTTCGACATGCCGATTTCCTTTCTTTTGGGTACATACCCAGCAGCGGGATTGCTGGATCATATGGTAACTCTATTTTTAGTTTTTTTGAAGAACCTCCAAACTGATCTCCGTAGTGGTTGTACTAATTTACATTCCCATCCATAGCATATGAGGATTCCCTTTTCTCCACATCCTCGCTAGCATTTGTTATCACTTGTCTTTTGTATAAAAGCCATTTTAACTGGGGTGAGATGATATCTCATTGCAGTTTTGATTTGCATTTCTGTAGTGATCAGTGATGTTGGGCACCTTTTTATATGCTGGTTTGCTATTTTTATGTCTTCTTTTGAGAAATGTCTATTCAGATCTTTGGCCCATTTTAAAAATTAGATTATTAGATTTTTTCCCAAAGAGTTGTGTGAGCTCTTTGTATATACTTGTTATTAATCCCTTGTCAGATGGGTAGTTTGCAAGTATTTTCTCCCATTCCATGGGCTGTCTCTTCACTTAGTTGATTGTTACCTTTGTTGTGCAAAAGCTTTTTTAACTTGTGATCCTATTTTTCTGTTTTTGCTTTGGTTGCCCATACCTGTGGGGTATTACTCAAGAAATCTTTGCCCACTCTTGGCTTTGAGAGTTTCCTGAACGCTTTCTTTTAATTTCATTTCATTTTTATCTATTTCTTCTCTGGCCTTTATTATTTCTTTTATTCTACTAATTTTGGGGTTCATTTGTTCTTGCGGTTTTAGTTCTTTAAGATGCATCACTAGGCAGTTTATTTCAAGTTTTTCTTCTTTTCTGATGTAGGCACTTAGAGCTATACACTTAGAGCTACACACTTTTCTCTTAGTACTGCTTTCACTATATCCCATCTGTTTTCATGTGTCGTGTTATCATTTGTTGCAAGAATTTTTTTTTTTTTAGATGAAGTCTTGCTCTGCCACCCAAGCTGGAGTGCAATGGTGTGATCTTGACTCACTGCAACTGCTGCCTCCTGGGTTCAAGTGATTCTCCTGCCTCCTCCCAAGTGGCTGGGACTACAGGCGTGTGCCACCACACCTGGCTAATTTTTGTATTTTTAAGAGAGATAAAGTTTCATCATGTTGGCCAAGTTCAAGTTCTGTTCCTGAACTCCTGATCTGTGATCCTCCCACCTCAGCCTCCCAAAGTGTTGGGATTACGGGCATGAGCCACCACACCCTGCCTTGTTGCAAGAAATTTTTTAATTTATTTCTTAATTTCTTCATAGATCCACTGGTCACTTAAGAGCACATTGTTTAATTTCCATGTGTTTGTATAGTTTTCAAAGTTCCTGTTATTGATTTCTAGTTTTACTTCAGAAAATTATGGTCAAAAAATATACTTGATACAATTTCAATTTTTTGGAATGTTTTAAGATTTGTTTTGTAGCCTAGCACATGGTCTAGCCCTAAGAGTAGTCCATGTGCTGAGGAGAAGAATGTGTATTCTGCAGCCATTTCATGAAATGTTCTGTAAGTATCCATTAGGTCCATTTGGTCTCAAGTGCATATTAAGTCCAATGTTTCTTTGTTGATTTTCTCTCTGGATGATCTGCCCAGTGCTGAAAGTGTGGTGTTGAAGTCTCCAGCTATTACTACTGTATTGGAGTCTATCTCATTCTATAGCTCTAATAATATTTGTGTTATGTATCTGGGTGCTTCAATGTTGGGTGCATATATATTTACAGTTGTTATATCCTCTTGCTTCATTCACCCTATCATTATATAATGATCTTCTATGTGTCTTTTTATAGTTTTGTCTTAAAATCTATTTTATTTGGTATTTGTATAGCTATTTCTGCTCTTTTTTGGTTTCCATTGGCATGGAATATCTTTTTCCATCCCTTTATTTTCAGTCTATGTGTGTATTTATGGGTGAAGAGTGTTCTTATAGGCAACAGATCATTGGGTCTTTTTTTTTCCCATCCATTCAGCTACTCCGTGTCTTTTAATTGGAGAGTTTAGTCTATTTAAATTCAATATTATTATTGATAAGTAAGGACTTACTCCTGCCATTTCATTGCTTGTTTTCTGGTTGTTTAGTGGTCCTCTTTCCCTCTTTCCTTCCTTCCCATCTTCCTTTTAGTGAAGGTGATTTTCTCTATCAGTATGCTTTCATTTCTTGCTTTTTATTTTTTATGTATATGTTGTACAGTTTTTAGTTAGAGGTTACCTCGATGCATGCAAATAATATCTTATAATCCATTATTTTAAACTACTGACAATTAAACATTGGTTACATAAACTAAAATAAGTAAAGAGAAAACTAATAAAAACTCTACCCTTAAAGTTTGTCCCCATGCTTTTTAGCATTTTGTTGTTTTCATTTATATCTTATTGCACATTCTATTTTTGAAACATTACTGTAGTTATTGTTTTTTATTGTTTTTTTCGTCTTTTTACTCAAAATATGAGTAGTTTATAAATGACAATTACGTTGTTATATTATTCTGTGTTTTTCTGTGTGCTTACTATTACCAGTGAGTATTACCCATTCAGATGATTTCTTATTGCTCATTAACACCCTTGTCTTTCAGATTGAAGAACTTCTTTTAGCATTCTTGTAGGAAATGTTCGGTGTTCATGAAATCCTTCAGCTTTTTTTTGTCTGGGAAAATCTGTATTTCTCCTTCATGTTTGAAGGGCATTTTCACTAGGTATACTATTTAAGGATTTTTTTTTCTTCATAACTTTAAATATGTCATGCTGCCACTCTCTCCTAGCCTGTAAGGTTTCCACTGAAAAGTCTGCTTCCAGATCAATTTTTATTTTACATTCAGTGAACATGTGTGCAGGTTTCTTACAAAGGTATATTGCATAATGCTGAGATTTGAGGTACAATTCAAGCTGTCACTCAGGTAGCGAGCACAGTACCCAATAAGTAGTTTCTCAAGCCTTGTCCCCTCTCTCCTGACCCCCTCTTATAATCCCCAGTGTCTATTGTTTCCATGTTTATGCCCATGTGTACCCATTGTTTATTAATATATTCTACTCATAAGTAAGAATATGCAGTATTTGGTTTACATTTTCTACTTTAGTTCACTTAGAATAATGGCCTCCAGCCTTATCCATGTTGCTCAAAAGGACATGACTCTCTTTTTTATGGCTGTATAGTATTCTATGTATATACTACCACATTTCCTTTATGCAAACCAGTGTCAATGGGCACCTAGATTGATGCCATATCTTTGCTGTTGTGAATAGTGCTGCAGTGACCATATGGGTGCATGTGTCCTTTTGGTAGAACAATTTATTTACCTTTGGGTGTATATACCTAGTAATGGGATTGCTGGGTCAAATGGTAATTGTTTTAGTTCTTTGATAAACCTCCAAACTGCTTTCCAAACTGGCTCAACTAATATATATTCCCACCAACAGTGTATAAGCATTCCCTTTTCTCTGTAGCCCCACCAACATCTGTTGTTTTTGGACTTTTTAGTAATAGACATTCTGGCTGATTTTAAATGATATCTCATTTTGGTTTTGATTTGCATTTCTCTGATTAGTGATGTTGCACATGTTTTCATATGTTTGCTGGCCACTTACATGTCTTCTTTTGAGAAGTGTCTGTTCATGTCCTTTGTCCACTTTTTAATGGGTTATTTTTTTTTTTGCTTGTTAATATAAATTTCTTATAGACCCTGGATATTAGATCTTTGTCAGATGTATAATTTGTGAATATTTTCTCCCATTCTATAGGTTGTCTGTTTCCACTACTGATAGTTTCTTTTGCTGTGCAGAAGCTCTTTGATTTAATTAGGTCCCACTTACCAATTTTTGTTCTTATTGCAATTGCTTTTGAGGACTTAGCCATAAATTCTTTGCCAAAGCTGATGTTTAAAGGATATATTCTATGTTTTCTATAGTTGGAGATCTTACATTTTGAGTCTTTAATCCATCTTGAGTTAATTTTTGTGTATGGTAATAGGTAGTTTCATTATTCTGCATTTAGATAGCCAGTTTTTCCAGCACCATTTATTCAATAGATACATCTTTCCTCATTGCTTATTTTTGCCAACTTTGTTGAAGATCAGGTGGTTGTTAAGTCTGTGACTTTATTTCTGGGTTCTGTATTCTGTTCTATCAACCTATGTGTCTGTTTTTTTTATCAACACCATGCTGTTTTAGTTACCATACCCTTTTAGAGTAGTTTGAAGTGGGGTAATGTGATACCTGCAGCTTTGTTCTTTTTGCTTAGGATTGATTTGGCTATTCAGGCTCTTTTGAAGTTCTATATGAATTTTAGAATAGCTTTTTCTTATTCTGTGAAAAATAACATTGGTAGTTCGATGAGAATAGCATTGACTGTGTAGGAAAAGAAGAAGTAAAACTATCTTTCTTCACTGATGATACGAATCTATACCTAGAAAACCCTAATGACTCTGCCAAAAGGATCCTAGATCTGACAAATGACTGCAGTAAAATTTCAGGATACAAAATAAATGTACAACATCAGTAGCATTTCTACGCACTAATAATGTTCAAGCTGAGAGCCAAATCAAGAATATAATTCCAGCTGGATGCAGTGACTCACACCTGAAATCCCAGCACTTTGGGAGGCCGAGGCAGATCAATCACCTGAGGTCAGGAGCTCGAGACCAGCCTGGCTGACATGGTGAAAACTGTCTCTACTAAAAAATACAAAAATTAGCTGGATGCGGTGGTGTGTGCCTGTAGTCCCAGCTACTCAGGAGGCTGAGGCAGGAGAATCGCTTGAACCCGGGAGGCAGAGGTTGCAGTGAGCCAAGATCATGCCACTGCACTCCAGTGTGGGTAACAGACAGAGACTCCATCTCAAAAACAAAACAAAACAACACCTAGGCATTCATCTAACTAAGGAGCTAAAAGATCTCTACTAGGAGAACTACAAAATACTGCTGAAAGAAATAACAGATGACACAAACAAATGGAAAAATATTCCATGCTCATGGATTGGAAGGATTAATGTCATCAGTAAGGTTGAATGGAAAGAGACACTCTCATATGATGTTATTGGGAGTGTAAATTGGTACAATTTCTATGGAGAAAATTTTGGCAGTACCCACCAAAATTTTTTATATATATATAACCCTTTGGCCTACCAATTACACTTTAAGGATGTTAGTCTATAGATCTACATGATCTACATATTTGTATCGCGTGTGAAATGATTGAAAGACAGATTATGCAGTGTGCCAATGTTTGTTTGTTTGTAATAAAAATGGAAACAACTTGAATGTCTGTACCTACAATATTAAATAAATTATTAAATTGATAAATTTAATAAATTATTAAATTGATAAAATGAAACAGTAGTAGAAGATACAAAATATAATCAGTAGAGTCAGTAAGTTCTATTTTACTGCTATGAAATAATCCTTAAGATATATTGTAAAGGGGAAGGTAGAAGGAAAACTGAGAGACAGTGTTGAGAGGAAGACTTCCACCTGGGGATTTTGGATGAGTTTATATTATTCAGCTTAGGCTAGGCTATGATGCAGTAACAAGTTGAGAAGTCTGATGCAGGTGTAAGACCCTGCAGAGTAGCTCTCCTCTATGCAATGACTCAGCAGACAGGCTCTTCAGCCATTTCCACATTTGGCTTCCAGGTTTCTGCAAAAGAGAGAGTATATGAAGAACTCCCATCCACTCTTCCCTTTCTTGGATTGGAAGTGTCATCTTACTTTGATTCATAGCCAATGGAATAGTATTAGTCATGCGTCCTTAATTTAGCTGCCAGTGAACCTGGGAAATATAGAGATGTACAAGTAATATTTGGTGAGCAATGCTGTATCTGCAGCAGTGTTGCTGTTCTGCCTTTTCAAATACATAAATCACACTGATCTTTTTAAAATAAAAGGATTTAAAATGATATTGAGGTTTTTTCCTTTAAATGTAAAAAAAGGTTAGTGTTTCCTGAAGGGTTGAATATGGATGTGAGTATTCTCTATCTTTTTATCAACAAAAGACAAAACTCTGCTGCATCATTTGGTCAGGAAGAGCTTGGAAGCCAGAAGCCAAGTTTATGAATTGCCCAGTTCCAAAGGAAGACATCTAGAGACAGTCACAAGGATAAGGCAAGAGAAGAATTGTTGGTCTTAGCAACAAATTAAATAACATACAGGATAAAAATTGTGTAATGTAAGTTGATCCACTTTCCTTATTTTTTTACAGTTTTGCAATTTCTGGAAATTGCTTTTGTAATTTTATTTTTGATACACAGCTGTCCTAACATCTACTCTTAGGAAAGGTTCAGATGTAGTCATGTGTATGTCAGTGTGGACCCAGAGCATCACCTCTGCCACAGACTGCACTGTAATTCTCATTAATTATTTCAAAATGGAAGCTCCTGTAACTCCTTAGAAAAATTTCAAGCACCAGCAAGTGAGTATAGAAAGTATTTTGAAGAGCAGGAGGTATTTCCTGAATTGAAAACATGTCCATGTGAAAACCTGCACATGAATGTTTATAGCAGCTTTATTCATAATTGCCAAGACTTGGAAGCAACCAAGGTGTCCTTCAGTAGGTGAATGGTCAAGTAAACTGTGGTACATCCAGGCAATGGGACATTATTCAGCACTAAACAGAAATCAGCTATCAAGCCATGAAAATACAAGAAGGAATCTCAAATGCATATTATTAAGTGAAAGAATCCATTCTGAAGGGGTTACACACCGTATGATTCCAATTATACAACATTCTGGAAGAGACAAAATGAAGACAGTAAAAAAATCAGTGGTTGCTGGAGGTGAGGGGGTATGGAGGGGTGAATAGGTGGAGCAGAGAAGAGTTTTACAGTACGCAACTATTTTGTATGATACTGTAGTGGTAAATACATGTCAGTATACATTTGTCAAAACCCACAGAGTGTCCAACACCAAAAGTAAACCTGAATGTAAACTATATACTTTGGGTAAAAATGATATGTCAATGTAAGTTTATCAATTGTCATAAATGTACCACTCTGGTTTGGGATATTCATAGGGCTCTGTGTGTATGGTGGAAAGGGTTATGTGGAAACTTTCTGTTATCAATTGTTTGGTGTCTCCTTCAAATTCAAATATTGAAATCCCAGTCTTCAATATGGTGACATTAGGAGGTGTGGTCTTTGGAAGGTAATTAGGTCATGAGGGTAGAGCCCACATAAATGGGATTAGTGCTCTTATAAAAGAGACCCCAGAGAGCTCTCTCACTCTCTTCCTGCCATGTGGGGTATGAGAAGACAGAAGCATACAAACCAAAAGTACTCTCACCAGAGACTGAATCTGCCAGCACCTTGATCTTGGACTTCTCTGTCTCCAAAACAATGAGAAATATGTTTGTTTAAGCAATCCAGTCTATGGTGATTTGTTATAGCATCCTATACCAAGATGCGCTTTATACTTTCTGCTCAATATATAAGTAGGAAAAGTATTTTGAAGAGCAAGAGATATATCCAAAGGCCCCTATCTTTATATCACTGGCAGCTACTTTGCTAAGGTCTTCCAACTCAGAGCCCAGGCACTTTGGCTGTGGGGTTATCACCGATTATTTTGCTTTATCTACTTATTAATGTCAGCTATGTCACCTGGAGCACATCATTTAACCAGTTTCATGTCTCCTTCATGGGATTGTTGTGATGACAAAAGAGCGCATATTCTGATAGAAGAGCTTACTAAATTGTAGCTATTGTGATTTTTTTTTCATTATTTAATATAACCCAGAGGAATTTCATGGGGAGTAGAGAAATTTGAAAACAAAAAAGAGAACAGCCAATGTTTTCCTATACCTGCCACACACACATATATACATACAAATTTTCCTGTCTGGTAGCTGGCTTATTTAAAATCCAGTGCATTTATGGAAAAGCCTTCCCACAGAAAAACATTACCACATGTCAGATCTGATGGAATAGTTACGAGTTCAGAACCATAGCACCTTAGCCCTGTTTTCCAGAGATGTTAATCTGATCATCAATTTTTATAAAGAAGCCAAAGAGAAAAAATAACAAAGGAAACAGAAAAAAAAAGTAAGTGGGGAAGGAAAACATGGTGTGGATTTTTGTGCATAAATAATAAAAGGATGGTCTTCATGAACAAAGAGAAATGATGTGCATACAAATAACATTTGCTACCTACCAACAATGTTGGTTTTTTTCCTCATTAAACCTTTTGTTGCTCACTGAAACATTTTTAAGTGTTAAAGTTTTGGATATAAACTTATTTTTAATGCTTACTGGTTATACTCCTTCAGATTTGCATTTATTTTAAATATGTTTACTATACTCGATTTTAAATACTGTGATTTTGAAATCAGGACTGTTGTTTGACAATTGCGTTATTCATGTTTATCCATTACTTGCCCCAACAAAGCCTCATCTTGTGCATAGGCAGCCACTTTCTGAAGAGGTCCTAAACTTGCCTCAACCCAGCCCATAGACTGAAAGACCCCATCCTCTGTCCCTGACAGATGCAGGATGCCACTGCTCTGGCTTCAGGCAGCAAAAGAAATGATGCTACTTACATTGAGCTTTCACTCTAATTGGAGGAGAAAGACAATAACAAATAATTGGGAAATTTTAGATAAAGTTCTATGAAGAATGTAATAGAATACAAAGGGGGACTTTGGCAGGAGAAGGAAGCTTCTTGAGAGAGTAGTTAGAAAAAAATTATGAAAAACGACATTTGAGTAGAAACTTGAATGACAAAAATACTTCAGGGAAAAGTCTTTCAATAAGAAAAGTTGAATTGAAAAGTCACCAGCATGGCACATGTATACATATGTAACTTACCTGCACATTGCGCACATGTACCATAAAACCTAAAGTATAATAATAATAATAATAATAATAATAATAAAAGAAAAAAAAAGAAAAAAATATGACTTGCTGAAGGCTCAGATGATCATCAACATTTTTAAGCAATAAAATATTTTCAAATTAAAAAAAATAAAATAAAATTAATTCCAAAAAAAAAAAAAAAAAAAAGAAAAGTCTTAAAGCAGAAATGAGCCTGAGCAGTTCCAGGATGAGAAAGGCAATCATGGTGGCTGGGAGCACAGGGAGTTATGTGGAAGTGGTGTAACATAAGGTCATTTAGGGTTCACAGACCATGTTAAGAGCATGAATCCTGTGCTAAGTATAAACGAAAGCCATTAAAGAATTTTAAACTGAGGAGTAAGATATATTATAAGGGATCCCAGGGTCAAGAAATATTCAAAAGACCAGGAAAGAGATTATAGCAATAGACCAAGAAACTGAAGATGGAGAGGTGAACTGTTAGCACTGGAAACGGTGAAAATGGTTACTCAAGGAATATGTTTCAGAATGGGATGGTAGAGGCACCAGGCAGAGGGACAAATGGATAATTTATAGTGGTAATATTATTCAAGAAAAGATGTTGAATTTTATCAAGTGCATTTTCAGAACTTATGAGGATAATATTTTGACCATTTTTCCCTTTAGATTATCAATAGGTATTTTAATATTGATCAATTATTTTATTTCTAGAATTGTGTCCACTTGTTCTTGCTGTATGAATTTCTTTAAAGTACTACTACATTTCTTTGCTATTAATTTGCTTATTAACTTTTTACATCGATACTGTGATTCACTTATTTTTTAATCTTTGTAGGATTTTTGAAACAATATTTACACATGCTGAAAAATTTATAAATTTTTATTTTTTTAATTAGGATATTTCCAACTTATTCCTTTTATTTTAGGAATGGAAGTAAAAGCACATGTATACTAATTCTGTCATTGCTTATTTAGAAGAGAATGAGTAAATGCTATCTATGTCAATAGAAATAGAATATTCTAGATTAGAATATTTTACATGGCTTTAAATCATCTGTTCCTTCATGTTTTGGCAGTATTTCCTTATGAAACTATTTAAACCTGGTGTTTTTTGTTTAGATGTAGTTCCATTGTGACTTTTGAAATTTCTTCTGTAGCAATTAGTCTGTTCAGGACAATTTCTATTTTAAAATTATTTAAAATTTATATTTTGCTAGAAATGTATCTCTTTTATGTAGATTCTCAAATTTATTGCATAAATTAAGTTTCTTATTATTTTAATTTTTTCCATATTTTAAAATATTTTTCTATTGTCTTATTTTATATTTTTTAATTTTTGCACTTTAAATTTCTTATATTTTGTATTTTATGTTTCTTATATTTTACACGTTTATATTTTATTTATATATCATTTGTTTTTTTTTCACAACTAGCTCTAGGATTTATGTGTTCTGCCCTCTATGTTTTCTAATGTATTATTTATTTTTATATTTAATTAAATTCAGTATTTAAGCTTTCCATATATTTTAATATTTTCTTTGTCTTCTTATTTCTGGCTAAATTCACATATTTTCATTCTTTCTTACTTATTGATATAAGTATTTAGTACCATACATTTTTTTCTCTGACAATAGTTTTAACTGTATCCATAATTTTTAAGCTGGTTGTTTAATTAACATTTTTAAAATGTTCTGAGTTTTTAATTGAGTTTATTTTAACACAAAGTCCTTTAAGAGAAATTTTAAAATTCCAGGTGTTAGAGATTCTTGTTTTTACTTTTTCTATTTTTGTACTTAATTTCTAGTTTTATTAAACTGTAATTAGATAGTATCTGTACATTTCTAGTTAGGGATGAAATTGATGTTTTATCTGTGGTCTAATGTATGGTCAACTTTTGCGACTGTTTCATGGACTCTGCTTTCTAGCTCAGGATTCAACATTAAATAGAAATATTTATTAAATTTACAATATGAGATAGAAGTAATTTATTACTTAACTAATATAGGCTTGTTTATCTTTATATAGTTTTAACCCACTTGAACTATTGTGGACTGAGAGCGGTTAATTGAAATTTCTATCTAATGATGTGTTTCTGCCCATTGTTCCGTGTATTTCTTATATGTTTTGCTTTATGATGGTTGATGAATTCTTCTTTGGTATATGGATATTTGTAAATGATAGATTTTACTACTGATTATAACTTTTACCATTATAAAGTTCCTTTCTTTTCCTCATTTAATTATTCTGGTTTGAATTCAGGCCTATGATATGTTAAGACCTGAAATTCTTTTTCCTCTGCATTTGTCCCTGATGTCTTTGCCTATTCATTCACTTTTTTCCCTTTCATAGTCATTTCATTAGGTGTTTCTCTTATTTCCGGCACAACTTCAGGTGTTGCTGTGTGATTCAGTCTGAGCATCTTATTTTCATACATTCCTTACTTCATTTTTTTTTTTTTTGCTTTTACTATGTATCTCATTGTTTTATCTTTCAATAAGTGGTCTTCTTTGTCGTATGTGTGTTTCTTTCTGATTATTTGGGACGTTTGTGTTTTTCTAGAAGCTGTATTTATAATTTTATATCATTACTTAATTTTCTATTGACATAGATAGCATTTACTCATTCTCTTCTAAATAAGCAATGACAGAATTAGTATACATTTGCTTTTACTTCCATTCCTAAAATAAAAGGAATGAGTTGGAAATATCCTAATTAAAAATTTTTGAGGGGAAAATTTAAGATCTGTTTTTCAGTCAAATAAATCGAAAGTTCAATGTTTTCAAAGGAAAGTACAAGTACAAGGCTTAAAATGAACAGGGTGGGGTCTTTTCTCAGCATATGGCTTTGAGAACATGTAGGCTAGTTGGGATCTTCAAGTCCAGATTTTCCATCTTGTGTTTCAGTTACATCAATATTCCTGGGCGGGAAAATTTAATTCAGCTTGATCCTTTCTTGATCATAAGATGGCTTATAATGGGTTTCGAATTAATGGCTTTCTACAATTGGCAAGGATGAGAAGACCTTGTGACAGAAGAATGTTAACAAATAAAGACTAAAATGAAATGGAAGATTTCCACTGGCATCTTTCTTTCCCCATTTCTCCAGCGAACTTGTGGTAACCTCTAAGAAGTTTATTTGGATATTGTTGAGTGAAAAAAGGAATTATAAAACAGAATATGTAAATAAATCTACACATATAATAACATGTGTAATATTGAATGTACCATAATAACCAACAGTTATTGATCACTTTCCATGTATTGTCTTTATTAATCTGCCAAACAACATTATTAGCAAGGTCCCATCAACATTATTACAGATGAGAGAAATTAAGCTTAGAGGACTTGATTAGCTTTCCCAACATCATTCATCCGTTAAATAGGGAAACAAAAATTTATATTGAGGTCGCCTAACAACAAAGGGAAATTAAAAGAAAAATAGAAAGGATGGTATGTATATAAATGCAGAGTTTTCTAAACTTTCCATTTTATAATTCTCTATTTGATTTCTTACAATGTGTAACATTATAATTATAAAATGAGACAAAAGTAGTAATTTGAGACATTTGCAGAAGCACTGATTATCTTACCAGTCAAATGTATATTTACTTAATAATTATTTTTATTTTTGCTCTCTGCCCAAAACTTCACCCCTCACTTAATAAAATAAATGTCAGGCACACACTCGTAGTGTTTTTGTTCGAGAGCTCAGCTTTCCAGGTAGAACTGTCCATTGTTTCAGGTCTGACTGTTTTTCTCTTTGACAGAGATTTGAATAAAACATTGGGAATTCTCCCAGAATGGCTTTTAGTGGTGAACACATGCCAGCTGTGCTTTCAGTCACAAAGTTGCCTTTGGGATGCTTGCATTCCCAGCTGAGCAGAAGTCCCTCTGCCTGCTCCCTAAGCTCACAATGATGGTATTTTACAGGAAGCAGGCTAAATATAACATTTCTCCAAAATATTTCTATTAAGGTTTATTTCTAGCTCCGAATACACATTTTATGACTATTTCTTTGACTGTCATGAGTAGTATGGTTTAAAAGAAGATATTTCCTTTTTATGTGTGAGTCTGCCTTTTCATTACTTCCTTTATGGAAGATTTGTAGACACTGTGTCCTTAAAAGTATGTCTCCGAATTCTCCTAGCTGCCCTTCTGGGTATATTTCCCCTGTCTAAAGAAGTGAGCCTGAGGTAAGGATAGAGTTGTTAGGCCTCCAAGTTTATCAATTTGATTGTTCCATAGAAAAGAGCACAGGGCACATAGAGGATGTGTTTGCCTAGGTCTAAAGGGATGCATGTCAAGTTCAGCACTTGATGAACACATGACAAGTGATTGTCCTGCCATTATGATTAAACACTGATAACACAGTCAGCCACAGATATAGATGAGGATGTGTGCTTCTCCTGGGTTAGGAGGGAAATGATTTTGACACCACAGTGGGAACACTAATTTGCACACTACTGGTGAGTGACACCCTTCCATTGTCCACATTTACCCTAAATCTTTGAGAAAATGGTTAAAAATCTCCAAATATAATTGTATGTTAGTCTCGTTCTCCTTTAGTTATATATTAGGTATCATGAAGCTATGTAATTAGGTACACAAACATTCATAGCTTTTATTTCTTCTTGAATGATGAACTTTTTAATCATTATGAAATTCCCTCTTTATCTCAAGAAACACACTTCTTGAAGTACATCTTTATAATATTAACATAATATCTCCAATTTAGCTTTTAGGGTTTGCATGACTTATTAGCATTTTATTTAATTCTTTTAGTTTTAACCTATCACTCTTTTGTATTCAATATGGAACTCTTTGCCCTTTAATTAATTATTTACTCTACATGTTATCCAATTTTTTTATAAGATTGGGTTTAAGTCTATCATTGTACTACTTGTTTTTTATTTAAATCCTATTTTTATTTTTTTCGATTATTTTATATTCTCTGCTGTTAAACAATTAACTGAATATTTCTTATATTGCATTTTTTCTCCTCCATGGCTTTTTGGCTATTCATTTTTAGTTTATGTTTTGTTTTTTAGTGGTTGTTCTAGAAGTTACAATAAGCATCTTCAACCTTTTGACAATACTACTTCACGTATAATTTAGGAAATTGGACAACATTATATTTTCATTTACTTCCTTTCTTCCTTTGGTTTATAGTTGTCATACATCTTATGCCTATGTATACAATAAACCTCCAACAGCATTGCTATAAATTTTGCTTTAAATAAACAATTGTCTTTTAGAAAATATTTTAAGAAGAAAAGAGCCAAATCTCTCTACTTATTTTTCATTTCCAATGCTTTTGATTTTTTTTTTTTTTTTTCCGTATTTTCTTTTTTTTTTTTTTCTTTTATTATTATTATTATTATTATTATTATACTTTAGGTTTTATGGTACATGTGCGCAATGTGCAGGTAAGTTACATATGTATACATGTGCCATGCTGGTGCGCTGCACCCACCAACTCGTTGATTTTTTTTTTTAAAGGTAGATCTCAGTTTTCATGTCATGGCATTTCCTTTCAGCCTCAGAATTTCCTTTAGAATTTATTTTAGCACAGGTCTAATAGTGATGAATGATTTTAGGTTTTGTTTATCTAAAATGTATTTATTTCTCCTCTACTTTTTGAAAGATATTTTTCTGGATACAGAAGTCTACGTAGAAAATTTTTTTTCTTCTCTTTCAGTACTTTGAAAATGTCATTCCATTATTTACTGGCTTATATTGTTTCTATTAAAAAGTCAGTAGTAATTCTTAGCATTGTGCCCCTGTATGTAGCATATTTTTTCCTCTACTTATTTTTAAGATATTATTTTCTCTTTATTTTACGAATCTGTTATTTATCTTTTATTTTAAACAAGTTGACTATCATGTGACTAGGTGGGGAGTGAGAGAAAGAAAAAGACAAACAGAGAGATAAATAACTGTTTGTGATTGTGTGTGTGTATCCTATTTGACATATATTGGAATATTGGGCATATAGGATGACATTTGCCATCAAATTTTGAAAAATTGAATCCCTTATCTCTCCAAATATTTTTCTGCCTCTTTCTCTTTCTCCTTTTCTTCAGAAAATCCCATTTCACATATGTTAGACCACTTGATGCTTTCCTCCAATAATTTAGGCTCTGTTTTTAAGTTTTAGTTTTTATTTTCTTATGGCTTTTTTTCCTGTACTTTGATTTGGATGATGAGGCTTTTCTTTTTCTTTTTTTCTGGTAAATACCACTTTTTCTTTTTTTACTTTAAGTTCTGGGATACACGTGCAGAATGTGCAGGGTTGTTACAAGGGTATACATGGTTTCCTGCACCTATCAACCCGTCACCTAGGTTTTAAGCCCCATAGTCATTAGCTATTTGTCCTGATGCTCTCCCTTCCCTCCACCTACCCTGCCCTCCAATAGGCCCTGGTATGTGTTGTTCCCCTCCCTGTGTCCATGTATTCCCACGTGTTCAAACCTCACTTATGACTGAGAACATGCTGTGTTTGGTTTTCTGTTCCTGTATTAGTTTGCTGAGAATGATGGCTTCCAGCTTCATTCATGTTCCTGCAAGGGACATGGTCTCATTCCTTTTTGTGGCTGGATAGTATTCCATGGTGTATATGTACCACATTTTCTTTATCCAGTCTATCATTGATGGACATTTTGATTGGTCCCATGTCTTTGCTACTGTGAATAGTACTGCAATAAACATACGTGTACATGTATCTTTATAACAGAATGATTTATATTCCTTTGGGCATACACCCAGTAATGGGATTGCTGAGTCAAATGTTATTTCTGGTTCTAGATCTTTGAGGAATCACCACACTGTCTTCCACAATGGTTTAAAGAATTTACATTACCCCCAAAAAAGTATTGTTATTTCTTCAGAGCCTCGCCAGCATCTGTTGTTTCTTGACTTTTTAATAATCGCTATTCTGACTGGCATGAAGTGGTATCTCATTAAGGTTTTG
This sequence comes from Pongo pygmaeus, assembly GCF_028885625.2. Lineage (NCBI taxonomy): Eukaryota > Metazoa > Chordata > Mammalia > Primates > Hominidae > Pongo > Pongo pygmaeus. The sequence continues at coordinate 51,946,402 of NC_072379.2, read as the reverse complement.
ATTTGCATTTCTCTAATGATCAGTGATGTTGAGCTTTTTTCATATGTTTGTTGGCTGGAAAAATGTCTTCTTTTGAGAAGTGTCTGTTCATATCCTTCACCCATTTTTTGATGTGGTTGTTTGTTTTTTCCTTGTAAAGTCAAGTTCCTTGTAAATTCTGGATATTAGACCATTGTCAACTGGGTAGGTGGCAGAATTTTTCTACCATTGTATAGGTTGCCTGCTCTCTCTGATGATAGTTTCTTTTGCTGTGCAGAAGCCCTTTAGTTTGATTAGATCCACTTTGTCAATTTTAGCTTTTGTTGCAATTGCTTTTGGCAATTTTATCATAAAATCTTTGTCCATGCCTGTGTCCTGAATGGTATTGCCAAGGTTATCTTCTAGGGTTTTTATGGCTTAGGGTTTACATTTAAGTCTTTAATCCATCTTGAGCTAATTTTTGTATAAGGTATAAGAAAGGGGTCCAGTTTCAATTTTCTGCATATGCCTAGCCAGTTTTCCTAGCACCATTTATTAAATAGGGAATTCTTTCCCTATTGCTTGTTTTTCAAAGATTGGTCAAAGATCAGATGATTGTAGGTGTGTGGTCTCTATTCTGTTCCATTGGTCTATATGGACCAATATATAGACCTATTTCTGAGGTCTCTCTTCTGTTCCATTGGTCTATACGTCTGTACCAGCACCACCCTGTTTTGGTTACTGTAAACTTGTAGTATAGTTTGAAGTCAGGAAGCATGTTGCCTCTAGCATTGTTCTTTATGCTTAGGATTGTCTTGGCTATGTGGGCTCTTTTTTTGTTCCATATGAATTTTAAAGTTTTTTTTTTCTAATTCTGTGTAGAATGTAATGGTAGTTAGATGGGAATAGCATTGAATCTATAAATTACTTTGGGCATTATGGCCATTTTCACAATATTTAGTCTTCCTATCCATGAGGATAGAATGTTTTTACATTTGTTTGTTGTCCTCTATTATTTCCTTGAGCAGTGGTTTGCAGTTCTCCTTGAGGTCCTTCACGTCCCTTGTTAGCTGTATTCCTATGTATTTTATTCTCTTTGTAGCAATTGTGAATGGGAGTTCATTCATGATTTGGCTCTGTGCTTGTCTATTATTGGTGTATAGGAATGATTATGACTTTTGCACATTGATTTTGTATCCTGAGACTTCGTTGAACTTGTTTATCAGCTTAAGGAGTTTTTGGGCTGAGATGATGGGGTTTACTAAATATAGGATCAGGTCATCTGCAAATAGATACAATTTGACTTCCTCTCTTCCTATTTGAATACGCTTTATTTCTTTCTCTTGCCTGATTGCTCTGACGAGAACTTCCAATAATATGTTAGATAGGAGTGATGAGAGAGGGCACCCTTGTCTTGTGCAGATTTTCAAAGGGAATGTTTCCAGCTTTTGCCAATTCAGTATGATATTGGTTGTGGGTTTGTAATAAATAACTATTATTATTTTGAAATATGTTGCATCAATACCTAATTTATTGAGAGTTTTTAACATGAAGAGATGTTGAATGCTATTGCAGGCCTTTTCCATATCTATTGAGATAAACATGTGGCTTTTGTCATTGGTTCTGTTTATGTGATGGATTACATTTATTGATTTGCTTATGTTGAACCAACCTTGCATCTCAGGGATGAAGCTGACTTGATTGTAGTGGATAAGCTTTTTGATGTGCTGCTGGATTCAGTTTGCCAGTATTTTAGTGAGGATTTTCACATCGATGTTCATCAGGCATATTGGCCTAAAGTTTTCTTTTTTTTGTTGTGTCTCTGCCAGGTTTTGGTATCAGCGTGATGCTGGCCTCATAAAATGAGTTAGGGAAGAGTCCCTCTTTTTTTGTGATGAGAACATTTAAAATCTAGTCTCTTAGCAATTTCTAAGTATACAGTCTATTCTTATTAACTATAGTCACTATGCTGTACAACAGATCTCCAGAACTTATTTCTCCTGTGTAACTGAAACTGTACCCTTAAATAACATCTCTTTATTCCCCTAACCACCTCCCTTTTTGAAGCCCCTATTAACTATCATTCTGCCCTCTACTTCTATTAATTCAATTGTTTTATTTTAAGATTCTACAGATAAGTGAGATCAAGAAGTATTTGTTTTTCGTATCTGGCTTATTTCATTAAGCAAAATGCCCACCATTTTCATCTGTTTTGTCTCAGATAACAGTATTTCTCTCTTTTCTGACTACTATTTCATTGTGTAGTGTGGCTACTGTTTCATTGTGTATACGCTACATTTTTTAAAATTTGTTTATCTGGTGATGGACACCCAGGTTGATTCCATATCTTGGCCATTGTAAATAATGCTGCAATAAACATGAGAGTGTAGATATTTATTCAACATACTACTTTCATATCCTTTGGCTATATACCCAGAAGTGGGATTGCTAGATCACATGATAGTTCTATTTTTAACTTTTTTAGAAAACCCATACTGTTTTCCCTAATGAATGTACAAATTTACATTTTCACCAACAGTGTACAAGGGTTCCCTTTTCACCAAATTCTTGACAATGCTTGTTGCTTTTTTGTCTTTCTTAATAAAAGTCATTCTCACAGGTGTGAGGTGATAATCTCATTGAGATTTTAACTTACATTTCTCTGATTATTAGGATGTTGAACACCTTTTCATATACACTGGATATTGTGAAATTGGATTACAAGAGTGAAATAAGGTGAAATAGGGGTCCAATTTCATTGCTCTGCATGTGAATATTTACTTTTCACAACACCATTTATTAAAATGATTGCTCTTTCTTCATTGTGTGATCTTAACAACTTGCTGAAGATCAACTGACTGTAAATGTGTAGACTTATTTCTGGGCCCTCTATTCAGTTCCATTGGTCTATATGTCTGTATTTAGGCCAGCACCACACTCTTTTGATTTCTGTAGCTTTGTAGTAGACTTTGAAACCAGGCAATGTGTTGCCTTTAGCTTTGTTCCTTTTGCTCAAGATTGCTTTGGCTATTTGGAATCTTTTCCAGTTTCCTAGAAATTTTAGGATTGCTTTTTATTTCTTTGAAAAATTTTGGAATTTTGAGAGGGATTGCATTGAATTCGTGGATCAATTTGGATATTATGGACATTTTTACAATGCTAATTCTTCCAAGTCATGAACATAAAATAACTTTCCATTTATTTGTGTTACCTCAATTTCTTTCATTAATGTTTTATAGTTTGCAGTGTACAGAGAGATCTGTCATCTCCTAGGTTAAATTTATTTTTTTATTTTGATACTATTGTAAATGAGATTGTGTTCTTGATTTCCATTTTGGATAGTTTGTTGTTAGTGTATAGAAATGTCACTAATTTTTGTATGTTGATTTTGTGTCTTGCAACTTTATTAAATCCACTTACTTGTTCTAAAAGTTTTCGGGGAGTCTTCAGGGTTTTTAATATATAAAATTATGTTATCTAAAAATGGAGGCAATTTAATTTCTTCCTTTCCAATTTGGATGCCTTCTCTTCTACTTATTTCTCTCCCCTAATTTTTCTGGCTAGGACTTCCAGTAATATATTGAAGAGAAGTGGTGATAGTAGCCATTCTCTCTTGTTCCTAATCTTAGAGGAAAAGCTTTCAACTTTTCACCACTGAGTATGATATTAGTTTTGGGTTTGTCATATATGGCCTTTATTGTGTTGAGAAATATTTCTTCTAAAGTAAATTTGTTGAGAGTTTGTATAATGAAGTGGTGTTGAATTTTGTCAAATGCTATTTTTGTATTTATTGAAATAATCATATGGTTCTTGTCCATTCTGTAATATGGTGTAGCACCTTGATAAATTTTTGTATATTAAAGCATTTCGAATCTTAGAATAAATCCCACTTGGTAATAGTGTATTATCCTTTCAATACACTGTTGAATTCACTTTCCTAATATTTTGTAGATAATTTTTATATCTATGTTAATTAGGAATTTTGCCCAATAATTTTCTGTTCTTATAGCTTCATTTTCTGTTTTTAGTACTGATATGGGAGTGCTGGGAAGGCAAGAGCATGGCCCCTTTAAATGATATGGAAAGAGGGAAGAGAAGTGCTGAGTAGAGGGAGGGTGTGTGGTCCCTGGCTAGGGCTCCACCCCCATGGACCTAGGTGAGGACAGGCACTCCTGCCTTCTTGCCCAAATGTTGCAGTTTCCAAGACCTCCCTGGCCCACCATTCCCCCAACCTGTGCCTGTAAACCCCCGGAGACCATAGCAGGCAGATACACAAGTGGCTAGACGTCATGAAGAAGAAGATACAAGTGGCTGGTCATTGAGAGCAGGCCAGAAGAAGAGCATACCAATGGGCACTGGCAGGCTGGCAGGCCATCAACTGGTGGAATGACGTGGAGTTTGGCTGGAGTCGTCGAGGAAGAGTCAGGCCTGCTGCCAAACTCCAAGGGAAAAACATCTCCCTTCTGGTTCTCCCATCTGCTGAGAGCTACTTCCACTCAATAAAACCTTGCACTCATTCTCCAAGCCCACCTGTGATCTGATTCTTCCAGTACACCAAGGCAAGAAACCCCGGGATACAGAAAGCCCTCTGTCCCTGCAAGAAGGTAGGAAGTCTAATTGAGCTGACTAACACAAGCCACCTATAGATGGCAAACTAAAAGAGTATCCTGTAATACACACCCACTGGGGCTTCAGGAGCTATAACATTCACCCCTGGACACTGCCGTGGGGTTGGAGCCCCACAGCCTGCCCATCTGTGTGTACTCCTAGGTGTTTGAGCAGTGGGGCACTGAAGAAACGAGCCACACCCCCATCTCACACCCTCCGAGGGGGTTAGGGGGAAATTTTCTTGTTTCAGTATCAGGGTAATGCTTGTCTCCTAAGATGAGTTTGGAAGTGTTCCTTCCTCTTCAGTTTTTTGGGAGAGTTTGAAAAGTATTGGCATTAATTATTCTTTAAACATTTGGTAGGCCAGGCACTGTGTCTCATGACTATAATCTCAGCACTTTGGGACGCTGAGACAAGAGGATCACTTGAGGCCAAGAGTTTGAGAGTAGCCTGGGCAACATAGTGAGATCCCATCTCAAAAAATAGTAATAATAACCAGGTCTGGTGCTGTGCACCTGTAGTTCCAGCTTCTTGGTAGACTGAGGCAGGGGAATCACTTGAGCCTGGGAGGCAGAGGTTGCAGTAAGCTGAAATCATGCCACAGCACTTTAGCCTGGGCAACAGAGCAAGACCTCATGTGAAAAAAAAGAAAAGAAAAAGAATAAAAATTGATAGAATTAGTGAAACTATCAGTTCCTGGGCTTTTCTTTGATGAATGACTTTTTATTACTCATTAAATCTTTTTACTTATTATTAGCCAGTTCAGATTATATTTCATCATGATTCAGTAATGGTAGATTGTATATTTCTATAGATTTATCCATTTCTTCTAGGTTATCCAATTTTGTGGGGTGTAATTTTTCATAGTAGTTTCTTATGCTTCTTTGCATTTCTGTGGTGTATCAGTTGTAATGTCTCCTTTTTCATTTCTTAGTCTAGCTAAATATTTGTCCATTTTATCTTTTCAAAAAGCCAACTCTTAACTTTTGATTGTTTTTCTCATCTCTATTTTATGTATTTCTGCTCTGATCTTCATGATTTCCTTCCTTCTACTATTTTGGGGCTTAGTTTCTTTTTTGCTAATTTCTCTAGGTGTAATATTAGGTTGTTTATTTGAGATCTTTCTTCTTTATTGAGGTAGGCATTTATTACCATCAACTTCCCTTTTAGAACTGTTTTTGCCCCATTCCATAAGTTTTGGTCTATTGTGTTTCCATTTTCATTTGTCTCAAGATATTTTTAAATTTCTCTTTTTATTATTTGGCCCATTGGTTGTCTAATTTTTATTTGTAACTTTTCTGAATTCCTTCCTGTTACTGATTTCTAGTTTTATACCATTGTGGTCAAAAACTCTACTTGATATGATTTCAATGGTCTTAACTTGGTTAGGACTTCTTTTGTGGCCCAACATAATCTATCCTAGAGAATGTTGATGTGCGCTTGAGAAGAATATGTATTCTGCTGTTATTGGGTGGAATAACTTTTACATGTACGAGATCCATTTGGTCTTAAGTATAGTTCAAATCCACTGTTTCAATGTCTGGATGATCTGTTTATTGTTGAAAGTGCATTTGGGTCAGTCTTTAGGCCACTGTTTTTTTTTCTGTAGTGGCCATTATGTTGATGCAACATCTATGTCAGCTTTCTTCTTTTTCTATTAACATTTTTCTTCTGGTTATGGGATGCCTGTTCCTGTCTCTTCATAGGTCTAATATATTATTTAGCTTAATTCTAAACTTTGCTGATACAACATTGTTAAAAGTCTGGATTTTGTGGTCTTTCGTCTTATCAAGAATTATTTTGGGACTGCATTATGCTGTGTCTAGAATAGATTTTACGATAGGGCTTAATTAGCATTACTCCTAGGAGTAATATTTTTGTTTCTCAACTTAATGCCCAGGTGTTCAGTGCAATGTCACTACTTTGACTGGTCAAAACTCCAATATTTTCCACCATTATGTGGACTTCGGAATATCTATGCATCTCACAGCCCTTGAATATCATCATTCTGTCATGTCTTGGAGAGTCTCTTATTGCACACAGCTAAGCATTTGACCAAAGACTCAAAAGGATCACTATGTAGTTTTCTGGAGGTCCTCTCTTGGTCACCTCCTCCTCAGTATACTCCCCTGCAAACATCGGTCAATGCAGTAGTCCTTGGCTCCAATATTTGTTTCCTCTGTCCAACCAACTTGCTGCAATCTGAGCGCCTCTTTCCACTGTGAGGAAACACTTTCATATATTGTTGGTAAAAGTGTTAATTGCTAAAAATCTCCATGGAGAACAATTTTACTAGTCATTAAATTTTAAATTGTAAATATCCTTTGGTCTCCAAATTCCACCGGTGGGAGTGAAACTCAGACACTCAAAATTATTGATATGTATACGTGTAAGATTACATTTTGCAGCATTGTTTGAAATAACAAATGAATGGAAACAATCCAGATGTTTCTATACTGGGCACTACTCTTAAAATTATTATATCATCATGCATCACCACACTATTCAGCTTTGTAAAAGAAAGACGGCATTCTCTATGTACTAATACGGAAAATGTTTCCAGATTCATTTCATGAAGAAAGCCAGGTGGAATACAATGCATGGAATATGTGTATAAAAAGGAAGGAAAGAATAAGAATCTCTATTGGTAGTAATTTGCATGTACATAATAAAACTCTAAAATAAAAATTATAGCCATTGGGAGTACATGTTAAAATAGGGCAAAATGTGCAGATAAACACTTTTCCATTATTCACTGTTATATGAACTTTAACAATTTAAATGATGTGAAAATTGCCCCTATTCAAAAAAATTAATAAATGCATTAAAAGAAGTATCATAAACAACTAATTAAATCCACAAAGGATACATCTAAGGATTCCCTGGGATCCAAGATCCCCAATTTGAGAAACTCCTATTGTACAGGTTTATTTATAGAAATACTTATACATTGGAAATATTCACACTATACAAAACTGAAAGTTAACTTTTTTAATTTTATTATACTTTAAGTTCTAGGGTACATGTGCACAACGTGCACGTTTGTCACTTGGGTATAAATGTGCCATGTTGGTGTGCTGCACCCATCAACTCATCATTTACATTAGGTATTTCTCCTAAGGCTGTCCCTTCCCCTGCCCCCCACCCCATGACAGGCCCCGGTGTGTGATGTTCCCCACCCTGTGTCCATGTGTTCTCATTGTTCAACTCCCACCTATGAGTGAGAACATGCGATGTTTGGTTTTCTGTCCTCGTGATAGTTTGCTTAGAATGATGGTTTCCAACTTCATCCATGTCCCTGCAAAGGACATGAACTCATCCTTTTTTATGGCTGCATAGTATTCCATGGTGTATATGTGCCACATTTTCTTAATCCAGTCTAGCATTGATGGACATTTGGAGTCGTTCCAAGTCTTTGCTATTGTGAATAGTGTCACAATAAACATATGTGTGCATGTGTCTTTATAGTAGCATGATTTATAATCCTTTGGGTATATACCCAGTAATGGGATTGCTGGGTCAAATGGTATTTCTGGTTCTAGATCCGTGAGGAATTGCCACACTATCTTCCACAATGGTTGAATTAATTTACACTTCCACCAACAGTGTAAAAGCTTTCCTATTTCTCCACATCCTTTCCAGCATCTGTTGTTTCCTGACTTTTTAATTATCGCCATTCCAACTGGTGTAAGATGGTATCTCATTGTGGTTTTGATTTGCATTTCTCTGATGATGAGTGATGATGAACATTTTTTCATATGTCTGTTGGCTGCATAAATGTCATCTTTTGAGTAGTGTCTGTTCATACCCTTTGCCCACTTTTTGATGGGGTTGTTTTTTTCTTGTAAATTTGTTTAAATTCTTTGTAGATTCTGGATATTAGCCCTTTGTCAGATGGGTAGATTGCAAAAATTTTCTCCCATTCTGTAAGTTGCCAGTTCACTCTGATGATATTTTCTTTTTCTGTGCAGAAGCTCTTTAGTTTAATTAGATCCCATTTGTCTATTTTGGCTTTTGTTGCTGTTGCTTTTGGTGTTTTAGTCATAAATTCTTTGGCCATGCCTATGTCCTGAAGGGTATTGCCTAGGTTTTTTTCTAGGGCAAAACTAACTTAAAGTTAACTTTCCATCATACTACCAGAGTTATCTCCATGGATAATTGCCAGCTTTGTGTATGAGTGGCATGTGTATGTGCTCCTATACATTGTGTATATCTACAAAGTTTTATGGGTGCTTAACAATATTTGAAATTCCCCTCATAATTTTTATTCTCCTCTGGATTTATACTTCTAAAATAAATTTTAGTAATTTGTATTTTCAAAAAATATTAATACTTTAATTTAGATTTTCAAATTTTCTATAGGGATTTATTTGTAATAGCCTCCTATCAACTTTTAAAACGCTGTGCTTGATGATGTATTTATTTCTTTTTAAAATCCCCAAGATGGTCTATTACTGTTTTATCTTCTCTTAGCTTAACCATCACTGAGATTTCTAAGTATTTTTGTTGCACAATTTTCCATAATAAACTGCTATATGCATTTATTATATCCACTCTTAGTTTTTGTTTTTAATTTATTAATATTCTTTATACTATTATTTTCTTTCTCTTTTCTTAAATTTAATTGGTAATTAGTTTTAAGTTTCTTGAGTTAAAAAAGTTCATTTATTTTTGTATCTAATTCAAATTTTATTATCATTAAAAGGTATTAAATATTTTTATGACTTTTTTATATTGTATCATCATTCATTAAGAAGAGCATCTTTAAATTCTCTGGATGATTAAAATACTGGTTTAATTGCATTGTGTCAGATGAAATTTGTATACTTTTCCACTTTGAAAAAATTATTAAAGGTTTTTTTGTGACCCATGGCAAGATTAATATAATTCATTTTCTACTTATAAAATAAGATATTTGATATAAATACACTAAATAAAGCCTTACAATTTATAATACTCATGCTTAGTATTTCCTATTTGACCTTCCATACCCTGGAAAATGACTTTTAAATTTTTCCATTCTAATTGCTATTTTATCAATTTAATTTTTGAAGGCAATTGAAGATTCCTTGCTATGTAAATTATTAGATTAAGTACCTGCTTCCTTAGGAAATTAATCTCAGTGAGAATAAGCAGTACTTTACCATGAAAGTAAATTGTCAGATGCCTCAAATATTGAGAACACTGCTTTCATGATAATTATATTCTATCCTATGTATTCCACATTTTGACCATATTTTGTTACAATCTGACTATACATTTACATAAAAATATTACTATATCCTAACATATTATTAATTTATTTCAAGTAAACACTAAAAATCCCAACATAAGGAAAATCTTAAAAATGATGGTCCTGAGAATTTACACATTTGCATAAATGATCAATTTTTCTTAACAGAGATTTTAAGAAGATGACAGAACTACAAATGGAAATATACTGCAGTTTCAAAGCAAACAAAACAATTTTTTGTATGGATGACAGAGAAAGGACAGATGGTTCATGTCATTCATTCCAGCCACACTACCATTCACAGGGCATTTTCTTCAAAAATGACAGCCATTAATACAATCACTTCTACCTTTGTTCATTATGTGAATTTTCTTTGTCAAAAAACTAAACATTAGTTGAAGCAACAGAAAAAGCCAATTCTAGATTCTTTTAAAAATAATTGGGAGGCCGAGGAGGGTGGATCACGAGGTCAGGAGATCAAGACCATCCTGGCTAACACAGTGAAACCCCCTGTCTCTACTAAAAATACAAAAAAATTAGCCGGGCGTGGTGGCAGGTGCCTGTAGTCCCAGCTACTCAGGAGGCTGAGGCAGGAGAACAGCGTGAACCTGGGAGGCGGAGCTTGCAGTGAGCCAAGATGGCACCACTGCACTCCAGCCTGGGAGACACAGCGAGACTCTGTCTCAAAAAAAAAAAAATCATCATCATCATCAAGTGAATGGTGAAAATGGATGGCTATTGATGTACTTACAAGATGTGTAGGCACTGGCTAACAAAAATGTGTTCTATATGTCTTGCCAGGATTATTGAAACTTTTCAACACTGGTTTCTGCATTGATTAAAAAAAATAAAGCCTGGTAAAAGGCTCCTTCATAGAATTATACAATATTAAATGTAGGAATACTAGAGGTGATCTGAAATGTATCAGTTAGGTTCATTACAGGAAACAGATGGCATATCTAAAATAGGATACTTCCAGGAGAGTTTTTAAAAGGCACTAATTGCAAAGAGATGGGAAGCATATAGGGAAATGATGAGGGATAAATGCAGTACCCCAGAGTTAGTAATAGTGAGAGGCAGTCACCACCCTTAAGCCTGAAGGTGTAAGGAGAGGATGTGGTTACCTGCCTGGAAAGAGAGAGTCATATAAAGAGTACCAACTGGAGAGGAGTTGTTAACTCAATTGAGGGACATGGCCAGCTCGACAGTAACCCAGAGAAAGAGCTGAGGAAATAGATATTCAACGTCAATCTCCTCCTTTTCTCCAATCTACTGCCATGGCTGCCCATAGGCCAAACTCAGTTGGAAATCAGAAAGTCAAGGGACCTCTGGATGCTATTTTTACAGTTCAACCTCCCAGATAGAGCTAGATACAGAAGGGTGAAGGTGTACGTATAAAAGGCAATGAAAATACACAACACATGACCCAGTTGTCTAAATTTTTAGATGAAAACATTGAGTCCCAAGGATGAACTGACTTGCTCAAGTTCAACTGCAAACTAGAATCAGAATTAAAACCAGATAAATATTCTCAATATGTTCCCCATTTCATGGAAATCTGCTGCCTTCCCACTTCTAAAATATCTTGCTTAGAGGAACAGTCATGATTGGAAGGAATCTATGAGACTCCTGGGTCAAAATAGCAAAGTGAACACCTATAGTCTTTTCTCCTTTTGTTCTACTGATTAATTGCTACATTATAAACCACTTCAAAAATGATGGCATTGAGGGATTCCTGCTATGATGGCTGACTGGATGCAACCAGGAGGAACATCTCCTACTGAGGAACTGGGACATCAAGAAGACTGGCACACTCTTAGCAGAACTTCAGAGGGAAGGTATTGAAAGTAGTTGTAGGGAAGACACAGATGCTGGGCTGAAGAGTGAGGAAGCTTGGAACCCTGCATGGGACTACCATGCACCAGGACTCCTTCTTGACCCCCAATGACTCCTGCGGATGGCATGAGTTGAACAGGCAAGGAATAACGTGCCTTCACTGTAGGACTCTGGAATTCTGGCAAGAGGAGACTCTGTGACCACTATGGACACTTGAGTTGGCAGGGAAAGCTGCTTAGGGAAGCAGTAGGGACAGAACTGCAACCAGGGTAGAGCCCAGAGGATTTGGAGACAAAGCATCTGTAGTGGAGCATGATCAGGCATGCCCATCCCCCTAGGCTCGACTTGCTCCCATAAGAGACTTTGGACTTAGGGGAACTGTCAGACCTGAATTCTGCAAGGCAAGGCAGTCTTGCCCATGAGACAGGGCCTGTAAGGCCTGAGCACCTCTGAGTCTGCTGGCCTCTCCCAGTAACCAAGTCTGGCTACACCTACTTGCAGTGCAGCCCCAGGTTACCTCCTGGGGGCTGCATCATAGCTCCTGCACTGGCAGACTGTGCCTGACTGGCAGAGTGCTCCAGCAGAGAGGTTCCAGCAGAGCACCGTCCCCGTGCTCATGGACACGTACCAGCCTGCCTGTGCCCTCCCCATAGTGCAGCCTCCACAATGCTGCCTTGCCGGCAGGTACTCATCCACAGCCAACCCACATCGCTTTGCCATCATGTGTGTGTACAGACAGGCCAAGCCTTCCCTTCCCCTCTAGAATGTATGTGTGTGTGCACCCTGCCATGCCACTACTGCTGATGTGAGTACATCATGGCTCCTCCCTCCCCCTGCTGCATCACCACTGTCATGAAAGCACTGGCAGGCACAGAGCTTACCAGCCCCATCCCTCTGGCATCTCACCCCTGCACCAGGGTCACCAGCATGAAACTAGGCATGGAAAATAGCAGACCCACCCCCAGCCCTGAGCAGCCACTGCCACCAACATGAACATAAACAGAGGGTGCACACAGTCCTGCACTCACCAGCGCACTGCCCCCATGCTAACACCACCACCAATGAGAATGTTCACACAGTCTCTGGTGGGGACCCTCAACCCTCGATCCATACTGCCACCACTGCTGCTGTGAAAGCCCACAAGGAGACTGGCACCCCAGCACCTGTAGCACCCTGCTGCAGCTGACCAGTTTGTACACTGTGCACTGCTGCTGCTCCTCCTGCTGCTGGCACATGGAAACCAGGATAGGACACATTACCACCACCCTATGAAGCATTTTGGCTGGCACCACCCATTGGAGTGTTGTGACCAGTGGTCTGGGAGCACCTTGGCCCCTCCAGCACTACAGGTTCCTAAACTTGAGGAGCCAGAGATGAAAGCCAGGCCAGATACCAGTCCCTGAGAGTTAGAGCACACAGTCCCGGAGTCCTGAGCTGAGCTTTGGCCCCCTAAAATCTAGTAATGAAGCCAGTTGACTGAACCTACCTTATACCACAATCAAATCCCTAGGGTCATCAAATAGAATAAAAAAAATCCAAAGGGTAGAAACTTGAAGCACTGAAGAAACATCAGGCCACAAAGATGAGAAAGAACCAGTGCAAGAACTCTGACAACTCAAAAAACCAGTCTTTTATCCAAATGACCATGCTACTTCTCCAGTAAGGGAAACTAGTTCTTAACTAGACTGATATGGCTGAAATAACAGAAATAGAATTAAGAATATGGATTGGAATAAAGATCATCAAGATTCAGGAGAATGTAGTCAGTATAGAAAATAATTTAACTGACCTGATAGGGCTGAAAAACACTATAAGAATTTCATAATGCAACCATAAGTATTAACAGAAGTAGATACCAAGCTGAAGAAAGAATCTTGGAGCTTGAAGACTGGCTTTCTGAAATAAGACAGTCAGACAAAAATAAAGAAGAAAGAATGAAAAGGAATCAACAAAACCTCTGAGAAATATGGGATTATATATAGAGACTGAATCTATGACTCAATGATATCCCTCAAAGAGATGAGGAGAATGAAAACAACTTGGAAAACATATTTCAGAACATCATTCATGAGAACTTCCTAGTTCTCTAGAACAAACTAGCTAGAGAGGCCAATATTCAAATTCAGAAAATGCATAGAACCACTGCAGAATATTTCATGAGAACATCATCTCCAATACATATAATCATAAGATTCTCCAAGGCTGAAATGAAAGAAAAAATGTTAAAGGCAGATAGAAAGAAAGGAAAGGTCACCTAAAAAGGGAAGCCCATCAGACTAACAGTAGACCTCTCAGAAGAACCCCATAAGCCAGAAGAGATTGGACGCCTATATTTAACATTCTTAAATAAAAGAAATTCCAACCCAGAATTTCATATTCAGTCAAACTAAGCTTCATAAGTGAAAGAGAAATAAGATCCTTTACAGACAAGCAAAGACTGAGGAAATTCACTATCACCTCACCTACTTTGCAAGAGCTCCTGAAAGATGCAGTAAATATGAAAAGGAAAGACCATTACCCACCACTACAAAAACACACTTAAGTACACACACCAGTAACACTATAAAGCAACCACATAAACAAGTTGTCATAATAAACAGCTAACAACCTGATGGGAGAATTAAATTGACACATATCAATACTAACCTTGAATGTAAACATGCTGAATGCTCCAATTAAAAGGCACAGAGTGGCAAAGTAGATAAGGAAGCACGACCCAATTGTATGCTGTCTTCAAGAGACCTATCTTGCCTGTAATGACACTCCTAGGCTCAGAATACAGGGATGGAGAAAAATCTACCAGCCAAATGGAAAACAGAAAAAAAGTAGGAATTATAATCCTAATTTCAAATAAAACATACTTTATCAAAGATCAAAAAAGACAAAGAAGGGCATTAAATAATGGTAAAAGGTTCAATTCAACACTAAGATGTAAGTGCCCCAAATATGTATGCATCCAACACAGGAGCACCCAAATTTATGAAGCGAATTCTTAGAGACCTACAAACTAACTTAGACTCCAACACAATAATAGTAAGAGACTTCAACACCACACTAATAGTATAAGACAGATAATTGAGACAGAACATGAGCAAAGATATTCAAGACCTAACTCAACACTGAATCAAATAGATCTGATAGCCATCTACAGATCTCTCCACCCCAAAACAACAGAATATACATTCTTCTCAACTGCACATGGCACATACTATAAAATTAACCATACACTCAGACATAAAATAATCCTCAGCAAATTTTTAAAAACTGAAATTATACCATCCAGACTCTCAGACCACAGTGCAATAAAATAGAATTCAAAATGAAGAAAATCACTCACACATAAATTTGCATGGAGATTAAACAACATGCTGCTGAATTACTTTTGGGTAAATAATGAAATTAAGGTGTAAATCAAGAAGTTCCTTGAAACTAATAAGATCAAATATAAAACATAGCAGAATCTCTGGGACACAGCTATGGCTGTACTGTTAGGGACATTTTTAGAACTAAATGCCCACATAAAAAAGTTAGAAAGATCTCACATAACAACTAGAAGAACTAAAGAAGCAAAAGCAAACCAACCCCAAAGTGAGTAGAAGACAATGAATAATCAAAATCAGAGTTGAACTAAAGGAGATTGAGACATGGAAAACCATTCCAAAAATCAACAAATCCAGGAGCTGGTTTTTAAAAAAACATTTGAAAGATAGATAGACCACTAACTAGACTAGTAAAGAAGAAAAGAGAGAAGATCCAAATATGCATAATTAGGAATGACAAAGGAGTTGTTACCACTGACCCTACAGAAATACAAATAACTACCAGATTATTATAAACACCTCTATGCACACCAACTAGAAAATCTAGAACAAATGGATAACTTCCTAGACACATACACCCTCCCAAGACTGAACCAGGAACAAATTGAATTTCTGAACAGACCAATCATGAGCTCTGAAATTGAATTAGTAATAAATAGCCTACCAACAAAAAAAGCTCAGGACCAGATGGATTCATAGCTGAATTCCATCAGACGTACAAAGAAGAGATGGCATCATTCCTACTAAAATGATTCAAAAAAATTGAGTAGGAGGGACTCCTACCCAACTCATTCGATGAGCACAGCATCATACTGTGAACAAAACCTGGCACAGACACAACAAAAAAAGAAAACTTCAGGCCAATATCCTTGATGAACATTGATGCAAAAATCTTCAACAAAAACTAACAAACAAAATCCAGAAACATATCAAAAACCTAATCCACTACGATCAAGTAGGCTTTACCCCTGGGATGCAAGATTCATTCAACATATGCAAATTGCAAATAAATAAATGTGTTTCATCATATAAACAGAACTAAAGGCAAAAACTGCATGATCATCTCAATAGATGCAGAAAAGGCTTTCAACACAATTCAACATCCCCTAATGTTAAGTGTCTCTACAAACTAGGTATTAAAAGAGCATACCTCAAAATAATGAGAGCCATTTGTGACAAACCCACAGTCAACATCATATTGGATGGACAAAAGCTGGAAGCATTCCCCTTGAAAACCGGCACAAGAAAAGGATGCTCTCTCTCACCAGTCCTATTGAACACAGTACTGGAAATCCTGGCCAGAGCAATCAGGAAAAAGAAAGAAAGAAAGGGGAACCAAATAAGAAGAAAAGAAGTCAAAATATTCTTGTTTGCAGATGACATGATTCTATATCTAGAAAACCCCATAGTCTTGGACCAAAAAATCCTTAAGCTGAAAAGAACTTCAGCAAAGTTTTGTGATACAAAATAAATGTACAAATATCACTAGCATTCCTATACATTAACAATAGCCAAGCCAAGAGCAAATCAGGAACTCAATTCCATCCACAATTGCCACAAAAATAATAAAATGCTTAGGAATAAAGCTAATCAGGAGGTGAAAGATCTCTGCAATCAAAATAACAGACGCTGATCAAAGAACTCAGAGATTACACAACCAAGTGGAAAGGCATCCCATGCTCATGGATAGGAAGAATCAATATCATTAAAATGTTCATACTGCCCAAAGCAATTTACAGATTCAGTGCTATTCTTATCAAACTACCAATGACACCCTTCACAGAACTAGAAAAACCTATTTTAAGATTCATAGGAAACCAAAAAAGAGCCTGAATACCCAAGGTAATTCTAAGCAAAAAGAACAAAGGAAGAGTCATCCCGCTACCCAACTTCAAACTATATTACAAGGCTACAGTAATCAAAACAGAATGGCAGTGGTACAACAACAAACACATAGACCAACAGAACAGAGTAGAGAGCTCAGAAATAAGGCTGTACATATACAACCATCTGATCTTCGACAAGCTGACAAAAACAAGCAATGGGGAAAGGACTCCCTAGTCAATAAATCGGGTTAGGATAACTGGCTAGCCATATGCAGAAAATTAAAACTGAACCCCTTCCTTACACCATATATAAAAATCAACTAAAGAGAATTTAAATGAAAAACCAAAAGCAATAAAAACCCTAGAAGACAGCCTATGCAATACCATTATGGACATAGGAACTGGCAAAGCTTTCATGACAAAGATTCCAAGCAATCACACAAAAGCAAAAATTGACAAACAGGACCTAATTAAACTGAAGAGCTTCTGAACAGCAAAAGAATCTATCAACAAAGAGACAATATACAGAATGGGAGAAAATATTTGCAAACTATGCATCTGACAAAGGTCTAATATCCAACATCTGTAAGGGGCTTAAACAAATTTATAAGATAAAAACAACCTCGTTAAAAAGTGGGCAAAGGACAGAAACAGACACTTTTCAAAAGAAGACATACATGCAACTAATGAGCATATGAATGAAAGCTCGACATCACTGATCATTAGAGAAATGCAATTCAAAACTACAGTGAGCTATCATCTCACACTAATCAGAATGGCTATTATTAACAAGTCAAAAAATAACAGATGCTGGTGAGGTTTCAGAGAAAAGGGAATGCTTATACACCTTTAGTGGGGGACTGTAAATTAGTTCAAGCATTGTGGAAATCAGTGTAGCAATTCCTCAAAGAGCTAAAAATAGAACCACCATTTGATTCAGCAATTCCATTACTGGGTATATACTTAAAGGAATGTAAGTCATTCTGTCATAAAGACACATCTACGTGTATACTCACAGCAGCACTATTCACAATAGCAAAGACATGGAATCAACCTAATTGCCCATCAGTGGAAGACTGGATAAAGAAAATGTGGTAAATATACAGCATGGGATGCCATGCAGCCATAAAAAAAATAATGAGATCATATTTTTTGCAGAAACCTGGATGGAACTGGAGGCCATTATCCTTAGCAAACTAATGCAGGAACAGAAAAACAAATACCACATGCTCTCACTCATAAGTAGGAGCTAAATTATGAGAACACACGGACACAAAAAGGGAAACAACAGACACTGGGGCCTATCAGAAGGTGGAGGTTGGGAAGAGGGAGAGGAGCAGAAAAAGTAACTATTGGCTACTAGGCTTACTATCTGGTTGAGGAAATAATCTGTACATCAAACCCCCATGACATGGTTTTACCTGTATAACAAACCTGCACATGTAACTTCTGAACCTAAAATAAAAGTTTAAAAATAAACAAAATATAGAGGCTGCTATGACAAAAAAAAAGATGACATTTAACAATTACACTTTTATTGAAGTATATTCTGGATTCTATGAGTCAGAAATTTAGACAGGAGCAGCAAGGGGTAATTTTTTTTCTGATCCACAATATATTTGGAGCTAGCAGTGAAGAATTGCTGTTAAATAGTAAAATGGCTGGAGGTTGTAATTATTGGAGGACTTCCTCCTTAATGTGTCTACTACAAGACTGAGGCTGAGGTAACTTGAAGACTAGGCTGAGTGGGCATCTCCATACGGCCTGTCTATGCAGCTTCTCACTGCATGGTGAATAGATTCTGAGAGAGACAATCCTGAGAGGGGACATTCAGAGAGTGGGCAATCCAAGAAATCAAAGCAAAAGTGGCATTACTTCTTCTGAACTAGACTTGAAGATTTCACCGTTTCTCCCCTGCCAAATTCTTTTGGTTACAAGTAAATCACTAAATCCAGTCTACCTCTTGAGATAATTGCAAGCCCTAGATGCCAGCTCTTAATGGGAGAATGACAAATTAACACTGTAGAAGAGCATGCAGTCTAGGAGATATTGTTTTGATCCTCCTGAAAAATGCAATTTGCCAACTCCTTCGAAGACCACATTTAAATAAAAGCAAAGAAATTTAAAATTATGAATTGATATTGAATAAAGGCATGGAATTTGAGAGTCATCATCTGAGGAAAGAAATACTAACAAATTTTGGGAAGAAAGAAACTGAATACAGGAGGGGTAGCAGATGATGTAAAGTAGATAAAGCTACATCTAGCACAGTTGATCCTTGTATAACACTGGTTTGAACCATGCAGGACCACCTATATATGGATGTTTTATTCAATAAACATATTTGAGGTTCATAACAATTTGAAAAACTGTGACAAACTATGAAGCCTAGAAACATCTAAAAAATTAAGAAAAAGTTAGGTATGTCATGAATGCATAAAATATATGTAGATGCTACTGTATTTTATCATTTACTACCATAAAGTACATGCAAATCTATTATAAAATTTAAAATTTATCAAAACATGCACATAAACACCATACATGTAATGTTTTTTAACGGGCAAAATATTTAAACAGACAGTTCACAAATGAAGATGTATGTAAACTCATAGAATGATGCTCAAAATTTTTATCACCATGGAAATGCAAATTAAAACTGTAATGGATAGGACTATATACCTACTACAATGACTACAGTTAAAACACCAACAATCCTATGTTGGCAAAGATAAGGATGGAGGTACTAGAAATCTCACATATTGCTGGTGGGAATGTAAAATTACAAAATTATTTGGAAATTTCTAATAAAGTTAACCCTATACCTACCTTATGACAGCAATTTCATTCCTAGGTATTTACTTCAAAGAATTAAAAACATTTGTGCAAGTCTTTTACAAGAATGATCATAGCAGTTTTAATTCACAATACTCCAGAACTGGCAACAATCCAAATATCTGTCAATAGATATTTAGCAAACAACTTGTTGTATGGTCATACAATGAAATATTACTCAGCAACAAACTGGAATGTGCTTCTAAAATATGCAACACATGAATGAATCTCAAATTTATGCTGAGCAAAAGAAGCTAGGCAGAAGAGCACATACAGGACAATTCCACTTATATGAGGTACTAGAACAGGCAAAATTCATCTATGGTGTTAGAAATCAGAAAAGTGGCTACAGCTAGTCAGAGTGGGGCAGGAGTTGACTCTAGGAATTTGGAGACTGATGGACATACATATTCTGTATCTTGTTTTGGGTAGTATTGCATTGGTATACTCAATTGTTAAAACTCACCAAACTATAAAACTCTGAATGTTTCACCACGTATGAATTAAACGTCAATTGAAATAAATGAAGAAAAACCACCTAATTTCCAAATAATAATAATACAAAAAAATTTCTCAAAAAGAAATGCCTTTAGATAGTGCCTTTATGTGAAAAAGTCCACTGAGAACCTAGAACAATAGGTTCTAACCTCAGCCAAACTATCTTTTAAATAAATAAAGGCTCTTTTATATATGAAATGATTCCGAAATGTTTCTTTCCTATATTCATGGTCAGGAGTTAATTGAAAATATGCTCTACCAATTAAAAATCATTAAGAAAGAGAAAGACTTAGTATCTAAAAAATACAAATCCAAAATGGGAAAGTAATAAAAGCAAATTTCCAAAGTAATAGTTTTACGGAAGCATATATAGCAGTACAGACTGGAGGATAATGAGAATCCCAAGCAGTGAGTGTCTGGAAAAAGGGTATATTCTTTAGACATGTGATTTAGAACAACCTAAGAAGATGACAAATATTAATTGTGTATGAAAAAATTAAGGCAATTAATCTTATAAGACTTTAAGGAATACAGCCCCTATATGCCCAAATAAAGAAATCCAGAATGAAGTTGTTGGGGTAAAAAGGACTGCTGGGCATTATAGATTCTTTTAAAATATAGACTGAACGGTAAGTAATCTTAAATGTCATTTTAAATACATTTTTCTCTTGATTTTGGATCATCTGGAATCTCATATTTCTATCGTTAAAAAAAGCCCTGAAATTCAGCAAATACTTGTTTCAAATCCATTTCATTTCCCTCTGTTTAATCCATGAAAAGACAAATTTCATACCTTCTTATCAAAAATATAATTTTATGTAAAGTACGATCTATTGTTATGAAGATGACTTCTCAGCCTATTTACCTAATAATGCACCCTTCCTTATATATATATATACCTAGAGAGACCTTATGTATATATACCTTCCTTATGTATATATATTAAGGAAGGTATATCTCTATGTGGTACTAGAGAATTGCCTAAAATCATGCTTATCTAATGTCCATTATATTTCTCAGTGATGGGGTTTGGGTGAATTTTTAAAAAATTCTCATCTTCATACTTTTTTTAATGCTTGGATTTTTACAATGAGAATATATCATTTCTATAAAGACAATAAAGAAAGCTCTAATAAAGGAATATTCACCAAAGCTGGAGAAATGTATAAGAGCTTAAGGCTACCTTGGGTACTGTTATTTAAGCAGGGAAAATTCAGAAGCCAATTAGAAGCATGAAGCTGGCTGCTTACCACGTTCACTGCTATACCTCACAGGCTTGGCATTTGCCTTTGAGGCCATGACCCCCTCTCCCTCTGATTCCTAATGCCCATCCTTGGAGAGAACTGTTGTGACGACAAAACACTACAGCCAACATACTTGGTGCAACAGAAATACCTGCTTAGTTGTTTCAATCTCAATTACAATAGAAAAGAGATACAACCGTAAACTATTTAGCCCTCATGCACAAGCATGAGGGCTTCCATCAGGTATCATCCTAACAATGATTAGATGAAGATAGGAATAAGGTTTTAGACAGTCACTTGGAAAAGCCAAGTCCAGGAAAAGATGAAAGAAGTGCAAACAGGGAAGGGAAATGATGTCACAAACATTATGTGCTCATTCACTCATTACCTTAAGTCCATTACTTTTTGGCTGTCATTTTTTGAGAAACTGATACTGTGCCTGGTGTTAGATGTGCCCGGTAAACAGGGTAAACTCGTTCCTTGTCCACTTGGCACTTCAAATTATTGGGCATGGGAGAGACTGATCATCTAAATAATTGAAAAATTGGAGTCAGTGCTTTAAAGAAAACAAACTGCTTATGATTAAAAACAATAATAATAACAGTGTGGTCAGGGAAGTTCTGTCTGGGAAGAGGTAATCATTAGAGATGAGAACTCCAGGGTGAGAAGTGAGCTGTGCAAAAAGCGTGCTGTTCAGGGATTTCCTTGAGGAAAGTGCAAAGACTTCAAAGTGGGAAGGGATTTGGTGAATTCAGGGACCTGAGAGAGGGCCAGTGTGGCTAAACAGCTGTGAGGAAGGGGGCAAGTGACCCTTGAATCAATGACAGAAGACAACTCAGACCAGCAATAGTACTCGGAGTCAACTTCTGAGTTGCACCATTCGAGAAACAGAGCTCAGGTTTCATTTTAGATGTTATCATAGAGGGCATTTTCTCACAGCCTGCTGTGGTGAATGGTAGTTCTCCAAAAGACACGTCCTCTGCAACCTGTGAATGTAGCCTGATTTGGAAAAAGGGTCTTTGCAGGCGTAATTAAGTTAAGGATCACAAGATGAGATAATCTTAAGTTATAGCAAGCCCCAAATGCTATGTCAAGTATCCTTAAAAGGGAAGAAAACATACGGAGAAGGTCATGCAAAGATGAAAACAGGTATGAGAATGATGCTGCTACAAGCCAAGGAATGTCTGGAGCCCCCACAAGCTGAAAGAGGAAAGGAATGCTTCTCCCCTAGAGCCTTCAGAGGCCGTGTCATCCTGCTGACACTTTGATTTTGGACTTCTGGTATCCAAAACTGGGAAAGAATAAATGTATACTGTTTTAAGCCACCCAGTTTGTGGTAATTTGTTATGGGAACCCTAGAAAATTTAGACAGTTGCCAATGTTTCCATCTGTTTTTCTTTCTCAAATTCTTTCTCTCTCAGAACGACTTGGAAGCACAGACGATAAGATGGAAAGAAAGGGATGACAGGTCTCCCTAGAAATAAGAGGTCAGGCTGAACCCACGTACTCATCGTGGTTGCTCTAGAATTGTCCAACGGGCACAACCCAAGGCCACCTAGCCCTGGTTATAAATCCTTCTTCCTCTGTGTGTTTCAAAGAGATATGGCAGTCTTTGCCTCCTGCAGATGCTTGGCCTTCTAATGATACTTTCTTTTTAATGTTCTGTGATCCTGGTATTCTCTTTCAGTTATTATTTAAACAATTTCCATTAAATCTCTCAGGAAAATGGTTTTTGCTTTTTTATTTGTTCTGTTTCATAAACCTTCCCATCTTTGACTTTGGACTTTCAGATTTACCCCAGGAAGAAGTATTTCAGCTTCAGGATCTTAGAGCAGAGTTTTCAACCCCACTTCATCTGGAGTGGCACCTACCTCCCCAAAGGAACAGAAATCACTTTTAATGCAGCCATGGACCATTCTCTTTGAAATTTTCTCATTCCTGCTCACTGGCTTGCAAGTACTCTGTGCTCCTCAGGGAGCCCATTAAAGAATACTTCTCTCTGCAGAGACACGAAAGGATCTTCAAGGCACATCTTCTTAGCTTCCCGTGAAAGCCACAAGTTACCCAGGACAGAACTGCCTTTGCAGAATTACAGGGAAGGGCTGGGTGGGCAGAAAGCCCCCTCCTCTGGTAGTGATGACAGTGGGTTTTATCTGCACAGGAGACTGTGTCTGCCTGCCTGGAAGAAGGAGTCTCACCCAGAACGGGGCTGCACACAGTCAAGGGCAGAGTGAGCAAAGGACAATGATGAGCCAGGGAAAGATGGGGAGGAACATCAGAAGTTGTGGCCTGGGGTATGAAGCCAGGACTCCAAGACGGAGAGAATGAGAACAAGAAAAATGAGACACATGCAGCAGAAAAGTTGCCACAGACAGAACACAGAAGAAGGTTGCCGCCTACAGCTTGAGTCTTCGGTGGCAACCCCTGTGTCATGGCGGTGAGCCAGCTAGACTCCAGGCATCAGAGCAGAAGCCAAAAGAAGTCGAAAGTCCACATGTCCTTTTCACCAAGGCTATTGGCATGCATGTCAAATGACAGTGGCTTGCCCATCTGCCTTCTCTGCGTGACAAACCTGCACCAGAAGAAATGTCAGTGCCTTAAATGGAATGGAAGCTTTAAGACAATGTAATAAAATGTAAACTCACCTAATTGTCCTCAGACATTGTTGGACCAGTCTGTAGTTGGAAACACAGAATGCCGTCAATCCAAACCTCATCACAGACAATATTCTCAAATTGTTTATTTTGATTTTACTACTTAAGTTCCTAAACTTTGCTGCCCATCAAAATTAGCTGGGAGAACTTACATCACAGATATTTAAGCCTCAGCCTTATCTGAATTCTTGGGAGTAGGGCCTAGAAATATACATGTTAACAAATATTCCTCAGGTATTCTGGTGCTGTATGTCCAGTGGGGACTGGGTTTTGGGACCCTCTTCCCCTACTGGCATAGCTTTGGGAGTGAGACTATTTCACACCCATCCCCTGGCCTCATACGTGGAACATGGGAGACACAACAAATTCTTTTGGGCCTGAACTGAACTAGTAAATGCATATCAGAAGTTTGGTAGGATGCTAGGTGGGGGGACACTTGCAGAAATAAATCACACAACCTAAGGCATAGTTAAGCTGAGCATTGAAAAATACATAGGAGGTTGAGAGGCACACGCAAAGTAGAAGATAAAGAACTTTCCAAACAAGAAGCCTTTACAAAGGGCTGTGGAAAAAGGTGGATGACAGGCAGCTGAGGGTGGGCTAGTGGGGAGATCCTGTTCTGTTCTTTCTCTCTAGGCACTAACATGCTTTCTGTCTTAGCCAGAAAGAGTTTCTGGCTGATTGTAGGAAGTAAGCAATCTATGACACTGTCTTACTGCAGAATCTACTTTTTAAAATTATTTACCTTTTGCTTTCAGCCCCATTCCTCTCCCTATTGTCCTCCTTTGCACTGGCCTCTGACTTTTCAGAGTCAGTTTCCTCTCTCTAAATCTCAATGGTCCTCTCCCGCAGACTCCAGCTCTACCATTAAGGGATGGGAGGAGAGGGGAAGTGAGAGCGAAAAGGGGAGGAAGGGAAGAAAGAAAGGAGAGAGTAAGGAAAAAAGAAAAGGAATGAAGGAAAGAAATTAACCTTTACTGGGGCATCTCTTTTGTGCAAGGTGCTTTCCTAGAGGATATCTTGGTTAATCCTCATGACAAGCTTGTGAGGTAGCAATTATTAGCACCAATTTATATATATACACACTGAGGTTGAGTAATGTCTTACTTCATTAGTGTTGCTATAAAGGAATACCTAAGGCTGGGTAATTTATTTTAAAAATAAGTTTATTTGGAGGATGGTTACGCAGGCTGCACAAGAAGCATGGCACCAGCACCTGCATCTGGTGAAAATCTTGGCTGCTTCTAATCCTGACGGAAGGTGAAGGGGAGCCAGCATTTACAGAGATCACATGGCACGGGGGGGGGAAGTGAGAGGGGTGGAGAGGCTCCAGGCTCCTTTTAACAACCACTTCTTGCAAGAACCAACAGAGCAAGAACTCATTCATTACCTCAAGGATGGCACCAACCCATTCATGAGGCCCCTCCTCCAACACTGGGGATCAAATGTCAGCGTGAGATCTGGAGGGTCAAATATTCAAACTATAGCAAGTAACTTGCCCAACATCACACAAGCCTTTTGCATCTCCCGTGTAGGTGCCTGCTCAAATGGTTTTCCAAGGTAGGCATAATTTTAGTGATTAACTCTGATTTTGTGGTAAGAAGTGAATTTGCATTTTCAGGTTACCAGTGGTAATTATTAAATACTAATGTTCCATTGTCTCAGAATGCAAGATTATGGGATAAACATTTTTAGGGGGAGTTCCCTGTTGATAAATATATCCAAGGAAAATTTTGAAGGCTTATCTCTATTCAGAAGCAATTGTTGTGAAGGAGAGAAAATTCCCAGTAGAGGTTAGACTTATTTCACGGTTTGAGAGCTTCACGCTGGCTGGAGTCAGAGTTCCAGTGAAATTCCTCAGAGAGCAGAGTATACAAGGTTCCTACAATCTCAATCGACAATACTGAATGAGCTCTGTTTAGAGAATGACATGTTTCTCTTTAAGAAAAAGTTTCAGTCTTCCAATTACCAAATATAAAATGGGAGCAGCAGGATCAGCCAAAATATTGTTTGATGTTGAGTGCAGAATGACAAAGTAAACTACATAGCCTCGCCCCTGAGAGTGAAAGTGATCAAACATAAGCTCACGCATCTTGCCGCTTGCTATCACTGCATGCATTATGCCCTCACTGTATTTCCACAGCATTCTGCCCAGACCTCCAAAAGAGTAAGAATCATGCCCACCCTGATCACTGCTTATCTACCTGTCACACATATCGAGCTCTCGGCAATTATTTTTAACTTATTTCTTTTTTATTAACAATGATACAATGAATAAATGATCATGTGCTAATTGTGTCTTCACTTCTAAAGATGACACTACCAAGTTCAGCAGAGAAGGATTGCTCTGGAAGGATTTCCCTTTGTTAGTGCAGGGTTATCCATGGGAAGTGGCTTCCCACCCAGGAGTGACATTTTCCAACCCCGTTCCATCTAGAGATGATCACAATCATGTGAATAGTTATGTGAAGAGTAGGAAGTGGAATTCATGGGTGCCTCCCCCAGGCTCCCTTAAACTTTCTGTCAGTTGGATATCAAAAATGATGAGGCCCTTGGCGGGGGCTTGCAGAATCCCAAATAAAGGAGATCTTCCTGTCAAAAAGTAATACCCACCTCAGGTCATTAGGTACAGAAGAAATAAATGTCTTTTGCATTTGGGATTGATTTGTTAAAGAAGCCCAGCCTCCTAAAATTCATAACAATAGGAACATGCATTACAGGTTCAATCCATAAAAAGCACCAATAAGGACTCCTCTCCACAGGACCCTGCCACCCTGCTGGAATTTTAGTTCAAAACTCTGTATATCAACATTAATTTGTCCTAGCTCAAAAGTTTTAACACTGGAAAGTAGTTTGAATTTCACCCACGTGCACAAGAAAGCCTTTAAAGGGTTTTAAGGAGGAAAGTGGCATGATTAGGTTTGCATTTCAGAATGACCACTAGGGCAAGACCAAAAGCAAAGACTAGGTTGAATGCTGTCACTGGAATGTAGGGTCCTAGTGATATAAACAGAAAGTGGGGGTGTATACAAAATAAGTCCAGAGAAAGAAAAGGAGAAAAGGCACTGAAGAAAGAGGGTGTGTAAACATTTGAGAGACAAAAGAGCCTGCTAAGGAGACTAGAAAATGTGTCTAAAGAAGCATGAGGAAACCACAAGGATGCTTTGCACAAGGAAGGGAGCCAAGGAAAGTGTCTTTCCAAGAGTGAGTTGAAAATAGAGTCAGTGTAAAGGCCAAATGAGCCATGTACAAAAAGGCACCTGTGGGATTCAACAAATGAGAGCCATGTCCTTGGGGTGGCCAGAGAGGGGAAGCAGGGACTAACCCGCATTGCCATAGGTTCAGGAGTGGATGTTGCATGAGGATATGGAGACAATATTCCCAAACTTTTTCAGGGGGTTGGTTGTGAAAGGAGGAGAAGTAGAACAGGCAGAGGAAACATAGGTAGAAGGAGTTATTGTGCTTATTTGTTTGTTGTTGTTTTTGCTTTTGATTTGAGTATGAGAGGATTGTTTCCATGCCATTGAAGGAACATGCAGGGAGGAGAGAGAGTAAGCAATGGGAAGGCTATGGACAGAGGAGGGAAATAGTGGTTGGCAGGCTCAGGAACTTCTTTTATGATAAAGATGAGAAGTGAAAAAGAGGAAGTGAAAATGGAAGTAATTTATGTTGGGCAGATTAAATGTAAATGGATAATGAGAGCCAGGAATGTATGCTGTCTGCAGAAGAGAAAAGAAAAAACATCTATTAAGCCTATTAGAATTTCTATCAGTTGAATGGAAAACAAAATGTCCCTACCTGAGGGTGACTCAGAGGAGGTATATACATGAAAATGATCTACGTAGATTCAGAGTAAAATTCCAAGAAATTGCTTGACCCTCTAATCTAGTGGTTCAAAACATGGCCTTCAGAATCAGAGAAACAAAGTTTTGCATTCCAGTTTCATTTAGTAATAACTGCAGAATCTTGTACAATTTGCATGCCCATTCTAAAACACCAATTCCTAATGCATGCTATGGGATAATACACACAAAACAATGACTATTTGGGGTAGCACATTACTAGTTCAAAGTACTTTCAACATAATCATCAGTATCTGTCTAAAGAGCTCATGAAGCTATGACCTTTATGTAACAAGCACAGAAAAGCAGGGATTACAGGTAGTGATGGAGAGACAAATGGGGTAGTGTCCGACAGTATTCAGGAAATGAACAGAGATTTAAGCAATAAGGAAGTTGATGCCTAGGGAGGACAGATATGAGTAACTCTGTTTATCAGTTTTCACACAGTATGCCCACATATTTATAAACCACCCACCTTTGCTATACAGAGCCAGACTTTTTTCTATATCTGCCTCATTGAAGCTGGTTGCAGTCAGCTCAAGGCCATGTCACATAAAGTATTGCTCGTGTATTTTTCAATTTGTAGGGTTAGGGTTTTATCTATAACAATATTTTATTACAGAATTGGCTTCCTGATACATTTCAACCACCATTTGTAACTTACATGGACCCCAAAATAAATAAATAAATATATAAATAAATAAAAATGGAGAAATTGGCAAACACCAATATTACCACTATTGTCAAAATCCCTATTACTTCAGGAAATTTAAAAAATATTAATGCACAATGATAGCAATTATAATTATCTACAGTATATAATTATCAATACTCATTGATATTAACAGATGAAAGCTGGAACTTTCTTTTTCATTAATAGAAGCACAGTAGTTTTTACATTAATATTAAAGATAAAATGTATGTGTGTTTTGCCTCCAAGCTAAAGCTTCGGAGCCCATTACACTTGTATGGCTGGGGCAAATTGTATCAGAATGCTCAGCTGACCTGGAGACATGGGTGTGTAATTGAAATGGCTTCCTACAGTGCAGATAAAATCAGTGACAAGAGGTTCATGCTAGAATTTATCCCGGCAATTTTCCTAATTACGTAGATAAAGGAAAATCCTCAAGTGTTGATGTTTGAGGGGATGATAATGAATCAAACCTCTTCTCCACTCCCATCTCTAGGTTAAGAAATCAGACAGCATAGACAAATGAATTCAAGGGCCCGATTACTGACAAAGCTGATAGGAGAATGCAGCTCAGAGCTAGTGCCAAAGGAGCATCCTGATCCATCTACTCCGTTCAATGCTCCACTGGAAACAGAAATTAAAATTGCCAACCTGGTCACTAACATAGCAGGATGACCTCATAGTTTCCAAGCTAAGGCAGAAGCCTTACACATGGCAGAGGATGAGAGATGGAATGTTCTAGGTGGAAGAGTGTCACACCTGGGATGCCTCAGTGCTCCTACACATGACTTTTCTTTCAAGCAGAGTAGCCCGGCCTTCCTACTTGACAGCTCAGAGGAGGAAGCAGGCATTGCCAGTCCTGCTAAAGGATAGCAGCAAAATCAGCACAACATCACTTCTGTTACCAGAAAGGGGTCCCAATCCAGACCCCAAGAAAGGGTTCTTAGATTCTCACCCAAGAAATAATTCAGGGCAAGTCCACAGATAAAAGTGAAAGCAAGTTTATTAAAAAAGTAAAGGAACAAAAGAATGGCTACTCCATAAGCAGAGCAGCCCCAAGGGATGCTGGCAAGCCACTTTTATGATTATTTTTTGATCATATGCTAAATAAGGGGTGGATTATTCATGAGATTTCCAGGAAAGGAGGGAAGAATTTGCAGAACTGAGGGTTCCTCCCCTTTTTATAGTATAAAGGGTAACTTCTGGATGTTACCATGGCAGTTGTAAACTGTCATGGCCCTGGTGGGAGTGTGTTTTAGCATAATAATGCATCACAATTAGCGTGTAATGAGCAGCTAAGAAGACCAGAAGTCACTTTTGTGGTCATCTTGGTTTTGGTGGGTTTTGGCCAGCTTCTTTACTACATCCTATTTTACCAGCAGGGTCTTTATAATCTGTATCTTGTGATACCAGTCTTACTGACCTCCTATCTAATCTTGTGAGTAAGAATGCTTAACCTCTTGGTAATGCAACCCAGTGGGTCTCGGCCTCATTTTAATCAGTTCCTATTCAAGATGGAGTCGATCTGGTTCAAACACCTCTAACACTTCTATTGTATTCTACTGGCCCAAGCAATCATGCCAGCCCAGATCCAAGCTGGTGGAAGAATAGACTCCTTGGCTCAACCAAGGACTGGCATGTGGGTACAGAGAGGGAAGGAACTGATGGTAGGTAAACCGTCACACACTCCATGGGATATAAAGGTTCCTCACGGTTGCCTCTGCTTACCAATTTCGTGTTTACCTAATGTTGGATGTGTTTCCATTAATTAATATTGCTCTAGGCTCTGAGTGTGAAAAGAAAGAGAGCACTGGCAT
Organism: Pongo pygmaeus; assembly: GCF_028885625.2. NCBI lineage: Eukaryota > Metazoa > Chordata > Mammalia > Primates > Hominidae > Pongo > Pongo pygmaeus. The sequence goes on along the minus strand of NC_072379.2, from coordinate 51,916,040 downwards.
GCACAGCTTTAGCAAAATTCTCCCCTGCTATGGATTCTTACTGCTCTTCACTTAGATAATGATATATGAAGCTTGTTATGCTCTGGCTATTCAATGAAAAATGAGTCCCATGAAAGGTGAATCAGTAGATCCTGAAGATTTATTTGTAAAAAGAGCCTCATATTCTTAATGCTTAAAATAACCTCTGGAGTTTGAAAAGCTGTAAAAAAAAATTAACTTAGTGTGCTATAATAACATATTATGTAATAATTTCTACATTTCTACATTTGTAAAAGAGTGTTTTCTCATTTATAATTTCATTTGACTCATGACAGTCCTATGAGAAGCATAGATACAAATGCTGTTGGGCCTGAAATAAAAACTTAGGCCTTCTCCCTTTAAAATGAAATATTTTGTTTGATGGTAAAAATAATAAGTGTTTTTGTAGAAAATCAAGACAAACAAAAAGCTTTAGAATTAAAAAGAAAAAAAATCCCCCTAAAAGTACATCTTAGAGACAAGCATTATTACCTTTGTGATTTAACTTCCAACACACTTTTATCTGTTTCCCCTCAGTTACCAGCAATAAAAAGATCGTAAAACCTTCCAACATAACATATACGGCTTTCAATTGTAATCATACCAAAGAACAACAACCATGTATAACTTGGTTTTCCCCATCAATAAACTCTGTTCAAAACACAATTACTAAATAATATTTTAAATCTGACTATATAAATAAACACATTATAGAATATTTAGAAGGTACAGAGAAGTAATATGAAGTTTATTTTAAAATTATCTGTATGGTCATTACCCGTAGCCAACAATTGCTATCTTTTTGTTGTGTTTCCTTCCAAAAATATTGTATCTAATATAAGTAAGGGTATTGAAAGTGGCATGTACAAACCTATCCATCTACATGTCTCTCTCTCTGTCTATTTAATGAGTGTCTACATACACACATTCACTATACATATATATAAACACTCAGTGTATATGTATATATATATATAGTGTATATGTATATATATATATAAACACTCAGTGTATAAGTGTATATATATATATATACACACACATTTTATATATACAACATTGTGATCATAGTGTGTACTGTTTTGTAACTTTCATTCACTTTTATTGATCAACATATGTTAAATATTTTCCCATGCATGCCTTTTATAACACCATCTCACTCAACATGTTATTATGAAAATTTTCAAACATTTAGAAAAGTGTCAGGAATTTTACATTGTACACCTGCCACCTAGATTCTTCAATTATTGATACCAATTCGCATTACTCTTTTGCTGAAAACCATTCCTAGGACTCTATCTGGCACTTCCAACTTGCTGTGCAATCGGGGTAGGTGAGCTGCAGTACACACTCCTGCAGACAGAAAATATCCTCTGGCAGTACAGAGCTCATGTAGACAAGGGGATATGGGTGGGGAATTGACAGGGTGGGCTGCAGAAAGAGATTATCTCTAGTAAATGGCTCAAGGTCAATGCTCTATTAATTTACCTTTCATCAGGTTTCTTTGAAGCCTTTCTCTATAGTGTGTGTAGTCTCTGACTTTCTTAAGGCAGTTGCAAGGGAAGGGTTTACTGATTCTAATACCAGTTAGTGTGAACCCCCTAATCTGCCAAAATTCATTGTACTACAAAGAAATTGTTTTTGTTCTTAAGAATGATTTGTATTGAATTTTTAGCCTTTATGCACCTAAACTTTCAAGTACCTTCCTATTTGAGAATGCAATGAGCCACTAGAACAGTAGAGATATACATACTAATAAACATTGGCCATGAAAAATTCAGCACTCAAGTTCTTTCTTTTTCTTTATACGTATTATACTTTAAGTTCTAGGGTACATGTGCACAATGAGCAGGTTTGTTACATATGTATACATGTGCCATGTTGGTGTGCCGCACCCATTAACTCGTCATTTACATTAGGTATATCTCCTAATGCTATCCCTCCCCCCTCCCCCCACCCCACAACAGGCCCCGGTGTGTGATGTTCCCCTTCCTGTGTCCAAGTGTTCTCATTGTTCAATTCCCACCTATGAGTCGGAACATGCGGTGTTTGGTTTTTTGTCCTTGCAGTGTTTGGTTTTTTGTCCTTGTGATAGTTTGCTGAGAATGATGGTTTCCAGCTTCATCCACGTCCCTACAAAGGACATGAACTCATCATTTTTTATGGCTGCATAGTATTCCATGGTGCATATGTGCCACATTTTCTTAATCCAGTCTATCATTGTTGGACATTTGGGTTGGTTCCAAGTCTTTGCTATTGTCAGCACTCAAATTCTATGAATGTCTCAGTGCCTGTGGTCTAAGTGGGTACCCAAGCATCTGCAAAGAGATAGAAACAGAATGCTGAGCTGGCTTTCCTGGGGTTTAACTCTTACCAAGTGAAACTGAGGAACTCCAGAAAAGAGCTCAGCTTTTCACCAGGCAGTGAGATTCCATGCACTCTCACTGAGCAATAAAATGTTCTTAACCCTAACACCCTCATATGAACTCCTCTTTCTCTTGGGTGGGGAAAAGGGGAGAAGAGCTTCAAACTTTTCCTTAAGAAAAACAAGTTATAATTGTGAATGTTAAAAAATCATCTTAAACACTGCTGTTCCTGACTTTATTTCATTTGAGTCTCAACATAACTTTGTGAGGTAATGGAAAATATCACCCATTCCCCCTGTTTGAGAGTAGGATTTGGAGGTTGAGATAGTATTCAAGCCTAGGTCTTCTGACCCCTCACTCCCTCTTCCTTCCACTCCTCTACTCTTATCTCTTCTTAGAAGCAAAGAGAAATTTGGTCAAGAGAAAAGACTAAACAAAATAACAGGCAAAGCAACTTTATTAAGAAACCCCTCATTTGACAACTTTCTTTATTCCACAATATGAGGTCTATAAAATGTGTGTTGCCTTCAAAAAATTTAAGAAGTTCAATCTTCCTCCTTTTCTTTATGCAACTCCCTGCAAATTGAAAGCTATTCTGACGAAATGATTGAAGGGAGCAGTGCACTTGCATCAAGGTCTCTTAACTCTCATTCTGCTAAAATGAAATTACGATGTAACTGCCCACCTGAGAAACTTTACACAAAGTAATGAGGCAGGACTCATTAATCAGCAGGGCATTGTTTACCCCAGGCTGCTCTTGGCTCTCTGAGGACCACCTCCTCAGCCTTTGGGCCACGGGGGAACTTCAATAATTTTCAGTCATAAAAATGAAAAATCACTGCATGGAAGTGAGATCAATGAGATCTATGCAACTAATATGAAGCAATTTTTTCCCCTCCCAAAAGCACTCAGATGAAAAGAAAGGACTAAATCACAGAGTTTCCAAAGAGCTGTCTCTTCTTTTACACAAGACAGTCTGAGTTCTTGATTTGCACTCAGAGGAGCCTGTCATTTGGCCAGTGTCTACCCTTCATGTAGCGTTCCATAGAGATCTATGAAAATGTTGGTCTGGAAGAACAAGGGATGTTGACATATTTGGGTCAGATAAATTTCGACTCATTCTCCTTTATATTTTATTTTATTTTATTTATTTACTTATTTTTTGAGATGGAGTCTCACTCTGTCACCCAGTCTGGAGGGCAGTGGCATGATCTCAGCTCACTGCAACCTCTGCTTCCCGGGTTCAAGCAATTCTCCTGCCTTAGCCTCCCAAGTAGCTGGGACTACAGGTGTGGACCACCACACCTGGGGGACTAATTTTTGTATGTTTAGTAGAGATGAGATTTTGCTATGTTGGCTAGGCTGGTCTCAAACTTCTGACCTCAAGTGAATTGCCCAGCTTGGCCTCCCAAAGTGCTAGGATTACAGGTGTGAGCCACTGCACCCTGCCTCATTCTCCTTTAATTAATAATGTATATATTACCTTTATGGTGGCTGGCCTTCTTAATGTGGGTATTTAATTGGCTTTTGAAAGACTAAAAGTTCACACCTGTACATCTGGCACTCTGCAGTTCTTCTTTCCAGCAAGTAAAAAAGCATAGAGGCAGATAGAAAGGTAGAAATTCTCAAAAAGTAGGCTTTCCCCCCAATATGAAGCAAATATGGAAACTCAGGTTTCACTATGTTTTCTAAAATTCTACCCTAATATACTTAGATTTTACTGTTTATTTCTCCTGATCTTAATGAAGAAAGCTCTTGAGATTCTCAGACCTGTCTATTCATCCAAGGACAAAATTCCAGGAATTCTTCAGGTTTGCCCACAGGAAATTATGCAGCAAATCAAGGAGAGCAATTGTCGTGATTTCACTCGGAGATCAAAGGAGCACCTACCAAATTTTCTACCTTATTGTGTTCTAGGATTCTTTCTAAATCTACAGCATCAAGCCTTTCCTCTGTTTGAATTCCTAGTCAACATGGAAAATTTAGACAAAGTCTAATAATATTTCAGGGGGTGATTTTGCCACCCTGGTCACATGGTTGTGTTTTCTCACCTGTAAAATGAGCCAACTGTGTTAATGTATTGTGCTTCCTTCCTGACATCTGCTACCACTGACATTCCCTTCTCATGTTGCTGTCTACATCTTTATTTTAATTACAGCTTGTGCTGCTGACATTAAGTGATTTTCAATTAGCCTTGGTGAATCACACAAAGTTATAGCAAGAGAAAAAATTTGAAGATTACCTAGTCAAACCTCTTTCTTTTTGTAAATCAAGAAATCAAGACTCAGAAAATTAAGTAATTTTCCTAAGGAGACATTGCCTGTTTTTGACAGAAACTCTATGCTGATCTCTGACTCAACACTGCAGTCTTCACTCACATATTACTGGTTCAAAGTATTTTTAGCCATTGGGCTCTTCCTGCTAATTATATATTACGAGGAAGGCAATATATAAAGAGGATAAATTCAAAGCAGATGTGGGGCCCAGAGACTCACCTGTTGGTTGCCATACAAACGGCCAATAAGTGTATGAAAAGATGCTTAACATCAATAATCTTTAGGGAAATGCAAATCAAAACTACAATGAGATAGTACCTCACAACCATTAGGATGGCTACTGTTGAAAAAAACAGAGAATGACAATTGTTGGCAAGAATCTGGAGAAATTTGGGGGATGGAGCCAAGACGGCCCAAGGAATGACTCCAGTCTACAGCTCCCAGTGTGAGCGACGCAGAAGACAGGTGATTTCTGCATTTCCAGCTGAGGTACTAGGTTCATCTCACTGGGGAGTGTCGGAAAGTGGGTGCAGGACAGTGGGTGTAGTGCCCCAAGCGTGAGCCAAAGCAGGGCAAGGCATTGCCTCACCCGGGAAGTGCAAGGGGTCAGGGAATTCCCTTTCCTAGTCAAAGAAAGGGGTGACAGATGGCACCTGGAAAATCGGGTCACTCCCACCCTAATACTGCGCTTTTCCAACAGTCTTAGCAAACGGCACACCAGAGATTATATCCCACACCTGGCTTGAAGGGTCCTATGCCCACGGAGCCTCGCTCATTGCTAGCACAGCAGTCTGAGATCAAACTGCAAGGTGGCAGTGAGGCTGGGAGTGGGGCGCCTGCCATTGCCGAGGCTTGAGTAGGTAAACAAAGTGGCCAGGAAGCTTGAACTGGGTGGAGCCCACCGCAGCTCAAGGAGGCCTGCCTGCCTCTGTAGACTCCATCTCTGGGGGCAGGGCATTGCCAAACAAAAGGCAGCAGAATCCTCTGCAGACTTAAATGTCCCTGTCTGACAGCTTTGAAGAGAGTAGTGGTTCTCCCAGCATGCAGCTGGAGATCTGAGAACGGACAGACTGCCTCCTCAAGTGCATCCCTGAACCCCAAGTAGCCTAACTGGGAGGCACCCCCCAGTAAGAGCAGACTGACACCTCACATGGCCAGGTACTCCTCTGAGACAAAACTTCCAGAGGAATGATCAGGCAGCAACATTTGCTGTTCACCAATATCTGCTGTTCTGCAGCCTCCGCTGCTGATACCCAGGCAAACAGGGTCTGGAGTGGACCTCCAGCAAACTCCAACAGATCTGCAGCTGAGGATCCTGACTGTTAGAAGGAAAACTAACAAACAGAAAGGACATCCACACCAAAACCCCATCTGTATGTCACCCTCACCAAGACCAAAGGTAGATAAAACCACAAAGATGGGGAAAAACTGAGCAGAAAAACTGGAAACTCTAAAAATTAGAGTGCCTCTCCTCCTCCAAAGTAACGCAGCTCCTCACCAGCAATGGAACAAAGCTGGACGGAGAATGACTTTGATGAGTTGAGAGAAGGCTTCATACAATCAAACTACTCCAAGCTGAAGGAGGAAGTTTGAACCCATGGCAAAGAAGTTAAAAACATTGAAACAAAATTAGATGAATGGCTAACTAGAATAACCAATGAAGAGAAGTCCTTAAAGGACCTCATGGAGCTGAAAACCAAAGCACCAGAACTACGTGACGAATGCACAAGCTTCAGTAGCCGATTTGATCAACTGGAAGAAAGGGTATCAGTGATGGAAGATCAAATGAATGAAACGAAGTGAGAAGAGAAGTTTAGAGAAAAAAGAATAAAAAGATATGAACAAAGCTTCCAAGAAATATGGGACTATGTGAAAAGACCAAATCTACATCTGATTGGTGTGCCTGAAAATGACGGGAAGAATGGAACCAAGTTGGAAAACACTCTGCAGGATATTATCCAGCAGAACTTCCCCCATCTTGCAGAGCAGGCCAACATTCAAATTCAGGAAATACAGAGAATGCCACAAAGATACTCCTCGAGAAGAGCAACTCCAAGACATATAATTGTCAGATTCACCAAAGTTGAAATGAAGGAAAAAATGTTAAGGGCAGCCAGAGAGAAAGGTCGGGTTACCCACAAAGGGAAGCCCATCAGACTAACAGCTGATCTCTCAGCAGAAACTCTACAAGCCAGAAGAGAGTGGGGGCCAATATTCAACATTCTTAAAGAAAAGAATTTTCAACCCAGAATTTCATATCCAGTCAAACTAAGCTTCATAAGTGAAGGAGAAATAAACTACTTTACAGACAAGCAAATGCTGAGAGATTTTTGTCACCACCAGGCCTGCCCTAAAAGAGTTCCTGAAGGAAGCACTAAACATGGAAAGGAACAACCAGTACCAGCCACTGCAAAAACATGCCAAATTGTAAAGACCATCAAGGCTAGGAAAAAACTGCATCAACTAACGAGCAAAATAACCAGCTAACATCATAATGACAGGATCAAATTCACACATAACAATATTAACCTTAAATGTAAATGGGCTAAATGCTCCAATTAAAAGACACAGACTGGCAAATTGGATAAAGAGTCAAGACTCATCAGTGTGTTGTATTCAGGAAACCCATCTTACATGCAGAGACACACATAGGCTCAAAATAAAGGGGTGGAGGAAGATCTACCAAGAAAATGGAAAACAAAAAAAGGCAGGGGTTGCAATCCTAGTCTCTGATAAAACACACTTTAAACCAACAAAGATCAAAAGAGACAAAGAAGGCCATTACATAATGGTTAAGGGATCAATTCAACAAGAAGAGCTAACTATCCTAAATATATATGCACCCAAAACAGGAGCACCCAGATTCATAAAGCAAGTACTTAGAGACCTAGAAAGAGACTTAGACTCCCACACAATAATAATGGGAGACTTTAACACCCCACTGTCAATATTAGACAGATCAACGAGACAGAAAGTTAACAAGGATATCCAGGAATTGAACTCACCTCTGCACCAAGTGGACCTAATAGACATCTACAGAACCCACCACTCCAAATCAACAGAATATACATTCTTTTCAGCACCACACCACACCTATTCCAAAATTGACCACATACTTGGAAGTAAAGCACTCCTCAATAAATGTAAAAGAACAGAAATTACAACAAACTGTCTCTCAGACCACAGTGCAATCAAACTAGAACTCAGTATTAAGAAACTCACTCAAAACTGCTCAACTACATGGAAACTGAACAAACTGCTCCTGAATGACTACCGGGTACATAACGAAATGAAGGCAGAAATAAAGATGTTCTTTGAAACAAATGAGAACAAAGACACAACATACCAGAATCTCTGGGACACACTCAAAGCAGTGTGTAGAGGGAAATTTGTAGCACTAAATGGCCACAAGAGAAAGCAGAAAAGATCTAAAATTGACACCCTAACATGACAATTAAAAGAACTAGAGAAGCAAGAGCAAACACATTCAAAAGCTAGCGGAAGGCAGGAAATAACTAAGATCAGAGCAGGTCTGAAGGAAATAGAGACACAAAAAACCCTTCAAAAAAATCAATGAATCCAGGAGCTGGTTTTTTGAAAAGATCAACAAAATTGATAGACTGCTAGCAAGACTAATAAAGAAGAAAAGAGAGAAGAATCAAATAGACACAATAAAAAATGATAAAGGGGATATCACCACGGATCCCACAGAAACACAAACTACCATCAGAGAATACTACAAACACCTCTACACAAATAAACTAGAAAATCTAGAAGAAATGGATAAATTCCTCTAGAGATACACCCTCCCAAGACTAAACCAGGAAGAAGGTGAATCTCTGAATAGACCAATAACAGGCTCTGAAATTGAGGCAATAATTAATAGCTTACCAACCAAAAGAAGTCCAGGACCAGATGGATTCACAGCCAAATTCTACCAGAGGTACAAGGAGGAGCTGGTACCATTCCTTCTGAAACTATTCCAATCAATAGAAAAAGAGGGAATCCTCCCTAACTCGTTTTATGAGGCCAGCATCATCCTTATATCAAAGCCTGGCAGAGACACAACAGAAAAAGAGAATTTTAGGGCAATATCCCTGATGAACATCGATGCAAAAATCCTCAATAAAATACTGGCAAACTGAATCCAGCAGCACATCAAAAAGCTTATCCACCATGATCAAGTAGGCTTCATCCCTGGGATGCAAGGCTGGTTCAACATACACAAATCAATAAATGTAATCCATCACATAAACAGAACCAATGACAAAAACCATATGATTATCTCAATAGATGCAGAAAAGGCCTTTGACAAAATTCAACAACCTTCATGCTAAAATCTCTCAATAAATTAAGTATTGATGAGACATATCTCAAAATAATAAGAACTATCTATGACAAACCCACAACCAATATCATACCAAATGGGCAAAAACTGGAAGCATTCCCCTTGAAAACTGGCATGAGACAGGGATGCCCTCTCTCACCACTCCTATTCAACATAGTGTTGGAAGTTCTGGCCAGGGCAATCAGGCAGGAAAAGGAAATAAAGGGTATTCAATTAGGAAAAGAGGAAGTCAAATTGTTCCTGTTTGCAGATGACATGATTATATATCTAAAAAACCCATCATCTCAGCCCAAAATCTCCTTAAGCTGATAGGCAACTTCAGCAAAGTCTCAGGATACAAAATCAATGTGCAAAAATCACAACCATTCCTATACACCAATAACAGACAAACAGAGAACCAAATCATGAGTGAACTCCCATTCACAATTGCTTCAAAGTTAATAAAATACCTAGGAATCCAACTTACAAGGGATGTGACGGACCTCTTCGAGGAGAACTACAAACCACTGCTCAATGAAATAAAAGAGGATACAAACAAATGGAAGAACATTCCATGCTCATGGCTAGGAAGAATCAATATAGTGAAAATGGCCATACTGCCCAAGGTAGTTTATAGATTCAATGCCATCCCCATCAAGCTACCAATGACTTTCTTCACAGAATTCTAAAAAACTACCTTAAAGTTCATATCGAACCAAAAAAGAGTCTGCATTGCCAAGTCAATCCTAAGCCAAAGGAACAAAGCTGGAGGCATCATGCTACCTGACTTCAAACTATACTACAAGGCTACAGTAACCAAAACAGCATGGTACTGGTACCAAAACAGATATAGACCAATGGAACAGAACAGAGCCCTCAGACATAACACCACAGTTCTACAACCATCTGATCTTTGACAAACCTGACAAAAACAAGAAATGGGGAGAGGATTCCCTATTTAATAAATGGTGCTGGGAAAACTGGCTAGCCATATGGAGAAAGCTGAAACTGGATCCCTTCCTTATACCTTATACAAAAATTAATTCAAGATGGATTAAAGACTTAAATGTTAGACCTAAAACCATAAAAACCTTAGAAGAAAACCTAGGCAATACGATTCAGGACACAGGCATGGGCAAGGACTTCATGTCTAAAACACCAAAATGGCACCAAAAGCCAAAATTGACAAATGGGATCTAATTAAACTAAAGAACTTCTGCACAGCAAAAGAAACTACCATCAGAGTGAATAGGCAACTTACAGAATGGGAGAAAATTTTTGCAATCTACTCATCTGACAAAGGGCTAATATCCAGAATCTACAATGAACTCCAACAAACAAGAAAAAAACAAACAACCCCATCAAAAAGTGGGCAAAGGATATGAACAGACACTTCTCAAAAGAAGACATTTATGCAGCCAAAAGACACAGGAAAAAATGCTCATCATCACTGGTCATCAGAGAAATGCAAATCAAAACCACAATGAGGTACCATCTCACACCAGTTAGAATGGCAATCATCAAAAAAGTCAGGAAACAACAGGTGCTGGAGAGGATGTGGAGAAATAGGAACACTTTTACACTGTTGGTGGGACTGTAAACTAGTTCAACCATTGTGGAAGTCAGTATGGCGATTCCTCAGGGATCTAGAACTAGAAATACCATTTGATCCAGCAATCCCATTACTGGGTATATACCCAAAGGATTATAAATCAAGCTGCTATAAAGACACATGCACACGTATGTTTATTGCGGCACTATTCACAATCGCAAAGACTTGGAACCAACCCAGATGTCCAGCAATGATAGACTGGATTAAGAAAATGTGCACATATACACCATGGAATACTATGCAGCCATAAAAAATGATGAGTTCATGCCCTTTGTAGGGACATGGATGAAGCTGGAAACCATAACTCTCAGCAAACTATCACAAGGACAGAAAACCAAACACCACATGTTCTCACTCATAGTTGGGAACTGAACAATGAGAACGCATGGACACAGGAAGGGGAACAGCACACACCAGGGCCTGTTGTGGGGTGGGGGTGGGATAGCATTTGGAGATATACCTAATGTTAAATGACAAGTTACTGGGTGCAGCACACCAACGTGGCTCATGCATACATAAGTAACTAACCTGCACATTGTGCACATGTACCCTAAAACTTAAAGTATAAAAAAAAAAAAGAAAAAAAGAAACCAACCTTACAAACACCTTAATTTAGGATCTCTAGTTTCCAGGATTGTGAAACAATAAGTTTCTTTTGTTGAAGTCACTCTGTTCGCGGTATTTGTTATTGCCACCCTAGCAAACTAATACAGCCTGTTATGCCAAAAAGTGATAATGAGATCTTTATGTTATAGCCCTTCAGATTATTATTACTTCTCTTCTGGATTATTTAAATTATTCTTCAGTTCATCTGTATGCTGTTGTAATCATATTTCAGAAATACAGATCTGATCTTGTCAAAAAAAATAAAAAATAAAAAATAAAATCTCTCTCTGCCAATTCTAAAAGAAAAAAAATGTGGAGAAATTCAAACATTTGTGCACTGTTTGTGGGAATGTAAAAAGGTACAGCTACTGTGGAAAACAGTAGGGTGGTTTATCAAAAAAATAAAAATATAATTACCATATGATCCAGCAATTTCACTTGTGGATATATACCCCCAAAATTGAAAGAAGGGTCTCGAAGAGATATTTGTACAACCATGTTCATAACAGCATTATTCACAATAGCTAAAACATGTACCAACCCAAGGGTCCGTCAGTGGATGAATGGATAAACAAAATGGGGTGAATACATAAAATGGGATATTATTCAGCCTTAAAAAGAAAGGAAATTCTGACACATGCTACAACATGGATGAAGCATAGGGACATCATGCTAATTGAGATAAGCCAGGCACAAAAACACAAATACTGTATGACTCCACTTATATGAGATACTTAGAGTAGTCAAAATTTTAGAAACAGAAAATAGAATGGTGGTTGCCAGGGCTGGGGAAGGGAGGAATGGGTAGTTGGTGTTTAATGACTATAGAGTTTTAATCTTACAAGATGTAAAAAGTTACAGAGATGGGTGGTAGTGATGGTTGCACAACTTTATGAATGTATTTAGTGCCACTGATTTGTATACTTAAAATACTTAAGAGAGTAACGTATATGTTATGTGTATTTTATCACAATAAAAATTCTGGAAAAATTAAAAGAGATGCATTAGTCACAACTGTAGGCCCATGTTAATGCATACTGACTGGTCCCAGCGCTACCTTGAGAGATCTACTCCACATAGTTTGTAAACCAGCACACTTTACCATGTTAGCAAGGCTAAAGATGGGAGAAAGTTAGTCATCCAGCATTTCATCCAGAAGTCCTAGAAATTGGAATATACAACATTGCTTGATGGAGGACTCATGTGTAGTCACTGATTAATTGCAGTATCAATTTCCATGGAAAGAAACTACATAAAAACACAGCTTAAGTTAATGCCTTCAGCTAAGCAGAATAAACTTTAGCTAAGCAGAGTAAACTCCATGTGGTAAATAAAAACTTTTCCACAATTTTATACAGTGGAAAGCAGAAAGTGCTAGTAATCCATGGAAAATGGCATTTGAAAAAAATTGAAGTTTGACGTGTGTGTGTGTGTGTGTGTGTAAGTGGAGGTGGTTCTGAAAAGCAATGAAACCCCAAGACACATCACTTAGCAGATGGAAAGAATGAAGAAGCTGAATCATTGTTATTTTCACTCACATCAAAACTGTACTTTCTTTTAGTAGAGAAGGTAAATATAGGAAGGAAATGGTCAGAACATCTGGAAAATCACAAGTAAATAGATTTGAAGTTTAATGTTTTCTACTTGTGCATATTCTGATTTCTGCCCTGGATGTTCACCCCTTTTCCTCTGTACCCTAAAGACAATATCAATGGGCATATCTAACATTTCTCTTTGCTATGGTTTGCATGTATGTGTACCTCCAACATTCATATGTTGGACCCTAATGCCCAATACTATGGTATTCAGAGGCAAGGCCTTTCAGGCAGTGATTAAGTCATAAGCACTCCACCCTCATGAATAGGATTAGTGGTCTTATAAAAAGAGGCTGAAGGAAGAATCTTAGTCCCTTTTCCCCTCCTGCCCTTTATCTCTGCAATGAAACGGCATTCACCCCTTCCACTATGTGAGGACACAACAACAAGGTGCCACCCTGGAAGCAAAGATTGAGTCTCAGACACTGAATCTGCCAGTGCTTTGACCTTGGACTTCCCAGTCCCCGGAACTGTGAAAAACAAGTTTCTGTTGTTTACAAAATTACCCAGTCTAAGATATTTGGTTATAGCAGCAAGGACAGACTAAGATACTCTTCAAGCTCAGTTTATGATGCACAGTACAAATCATGACACCATAGTTAGAACATCAGCGATACAGACCTGGTTGGATCATGTTACTCTCCTGGCTCTAGAAAATCATTAATCCTTAGAAGTCTTAGTTTCTCATCTTTTAAATGTCATGAAGATTTGAAACTGCCTTTCAAAATTATGACTGAGACAGTGAAAGAGATCTAACTTAACCAACTCTATCTTGCTTCTAACATCCGAGCTGTCTTTGTTCATTCCTGGGCATAGGCTGAACTAACTTTGGGAGAAACTTAGTTTATAGTTTAAAAAAAGATGGCAACAGCCCTTTCCCGAAGCAGACCTCCTTCTTGCCTGGGGTCTAGATTGTCTTTGTAGGACTAACATTAGCCACAAGATTAGAAACTATGCTTTAAGAGTCATACAGCTGGAGGCTACAAGATTCTGACCCTCCCCGAAACTGCTCCTAAGATCAGTGCTTGAGATATTTTGCACATTCTGCACTTGATGGATCAGCTGGCACCACCCAGATCAATAAACTAGCTCATCTGATCTTGTGCCCCCTCCCCGCCCCAGCCAGGAACTGACTCAGCGCAAGAAGACAACTTCGACTCCCTATGATTTCATCTCTGACCCATCAGCACTCCTGGCTCACTGGCTTCCCCCCAGCCACCAAGTTATCCTTAAAAACTCTGCTACCTGAATGCTTGGGGAGACTGATTTGAGTAATGATAAAACTTTGATCTCCCTCACAGCCGGCTTTGTGTGAAATATTCTTTACTGCAATTCCCCTGTCTTGATGAATCGGCTCTGTCTAGGCAGCAGGCAAGGTGAACCCCTTGGGCAGTGACAGATTTTTTTTTTTTTTTTTACTCACTTTGTTGCTAAATGCAGTAGCTAGGAATTTTAAGTTTACTGTTATTATTAGTATTTCTGAGAGACGCAAAGATGACTGGAGGTGGTATGTGGCCCCAAAGACTACCTTATTTTTCTAGAGCTTACACAAGTTCAGAGAGGAAGCCTTATAATGAGACTCAAGGAGCAGTTTTCCAATCTTCTCCAGAATTGAGTAGCTTACTGGGAGCTATCAAATCATGTCATAGGGTGACATCATATGTTTATGCATCTAGGTACAAAACCACACAGCCAAGAGAGAATCAAATATTCTTTATCTCCAGATCATTTGTTTCCTTCCTCTCATTGCTTCTTGTGAGCATAAAAAAATTCTCAGGGACATAAAATAGATTCCACATCAAACTGACTTGTATTATTTTTTAAAAATATATTTTATTTAACCAACACCTATACAGCCTTCACTATGTGGGGACTATTCTTAAAAGCTCTGTGACTGTTAACTTATTTGATGTTCAACCATATGAGATAAAATATTCTCTTTAACAGATGAGAAAACTAAGACACATCAAGGTTAAGTATGTTACTCAAGGTCACATGGTTAATAACCAATAGGGTAAAAAATTCAAATCCAGACATCTCACTCCAAAATTCCTGCTCTTACCTATTATATTATGCTGCATCATTAAAAGTAAAATATGACTTTTTAAAAGTTCTTTGACATTGCATTAACTGGAAACTAAAATCACCAGCCACCAACAATGTACTGTGGGTACTTTGAAGCCGACAAGCAAAAGGTAGAACAATTTTTCTAATCTCCTTTTGACGGCTGGAATTGTATAAGTATTTCATCCTCTTCATGTTGAGTATTAATCGTTAGCAAGTGGATGCCTCCTGAAAATTGCATGGGATAAACTATAGTGGGTTTTACAGACAAAAGCTCTATTTTAACTGCACTCTCTGGATTAGCAGAATGGTGAATGAGTAGGTCTGGGGCTACAGTAGAATCTCTTATAAGGAGGCTTCCTTCTAATAGGTTTCTCCAGCTTTTCAGAGACTGAGCAGAAGCTGCACTCAGTGCTATGAACATAGAGCTGCAATGGCTATTATTTAGAGGTGGTCCCTTTCATATGGCTAAGAGGGGACTTGTTTTAAGCAGCTGAATCCGTCCTCTGAAACCTGCAATGCCTGCTTGTTTTCTTTGCTAATATTAAAGAGAACTGCCCCTTCCCACCATGCTGGTGTGGGAGCCCCAAATCGTACGAATAAAACACAATAAGATATCACGACAACCATGCCTGAATTGAAGCGCATACAGGACATTTCTGATGAAGGGAGTGCTATTTCTGATGGCTCCATTAACATGGGCCTTTGTGACAGGGATGGGTTCTTGCACCTTCAGCCGAAGACCAAAGTAAAGTCAATGTCATTGTGAATAGGTGAATTTTAGTTCCTCAAATGAGCCAGCTGTAGTTACTCTTTGGAAGAATATACATAATCCTGGTAGTTGTATTTTCCTTCAGGCTATTCAGGAGAAAACAAGCTATAGTCTCATTGTTGGAGAGAGCAGATATGCAGTTTAAGCCAGCTACTCCCTCCCATATCCTCCAACAAGCAAGATATCCCTTTCCTCTTCAGAACCAAGGAAAGCCCAGATAGAGAAAAGCTTCATTCACATAGAGCTAAATAAAGACTGGGGGTCAGCATTTGTTAGACATGTGGAGGGAGCAGGGGAGAGTTGATGGGGCAACTGTTATCATATAGAAAGAAGTAGCATGTCCTGTGAAAGGAGGTGAGAATGAAGAGGTGAAGAAGTACAGAGGACTGTAGAGAGGGAGAGAGCTGGTTGAAAGAGGGAAGGTCCCACATGGGACCCCTTCCAAAGACCTAATGAGCAGGTCTTGTCTCTGAGTTCCCTCTCAGTCTCTCACTCTCCTTCCAAATTCAAAGGTATGGATAGCTAAATAAAGTCACAACTCCCAGTCATCAAATTCAGTACTGGTTTATGATACTTACTTAAACCCTGTAATAAGAAAAGTGCTGTGGAGTCATTAGCGATGGAGAAAGTGGGGTGCTGGAAAGACTGACCTTTACATAAAGACTTCATTTGTTGTATTTGCCAATTTTCTTAGTGTAAATGTCCTAATCATTGTTGTTTTCAAGCTACCAAGGTGTTGTCACTAAGTGCAGGGTTTGTAAGAGGTGTCTACAGCCATTCTCTCCTGAGCCAGTACAACCTGGCCACAGCATACCACACCATGGGGTTGGTCCACGTTCCCTTCAGATCAACAGCTTACTTCTACTTAATTGAAAAGCTAATAGATCATCAGATGATGAAACACACTTGAGAGACTACAGACTACTTTCCTTGACATTTTTCTTCATCCACAGGTTACGAAAGGATGAATATAACTCAGGTAATGACCATGAAAATGCATGGTGGTTGAAAGTCTTTGTTCAGTGTAGTAGTACCATGATTCCCTGTGTTCACACAGGCAAAGTGCTGAACACTGCACTTGGCCTCTACAATACCCATGTACTTATATTCACTCAAGTGAAAAATAAGTCAAGGAATAAACAAAATACTCCCTTATTCCTGGAAATGGCTACTAGAGGCAAGGTTGGAGAAGAGCACTTATATCTGTGGTCAAGTTGGCTTTTAAACAGGAAACTCCTTGGTAGGAAAGGGTCTGAGGGGAGTAGCCACTTCCAAAATGGAAAGCATGGAGGAAAGTAAGAGTCCCTGCTGTCTGCCGGAAGAATGGGTCCCAAGGGAGCTTAGAGCAAGGAAATGATAGAAGAAAGTGACTCAAACTAAGTAGATATCTATCTTAGTACAAGCTGGATCAGAGCAGAGCTCCTGAAGCTTCCTGTAGATTCTTGATCCTGCTAAGAAGTGAGAATTACAATGTGGGAGAGCAGAGGGAAGTGTTGCTCCGAAGGGCAGCTTCACCCAAGAGGGAAGGGAGAGAGAGACTGGGTGTGTTTCCTCTATATAACTCACCAATCAAATCAGTTACTCTGGGAAGCAGGCTTGTAATGCTTATGGATGTCCTTCCATATGAAGGGAGAGAACAGTACCAGCCCCCTACCCTTCCACTGCCTAGCTCATTTTTATCTTAGTCTATTGAGCTTGACCATTAAGCTTTTGGTCATCGATGAATATGGCTGCTCCCTCATGGGAAAAGAGTGGCCCAGGTCTACAGGACAGACCTGCTTCACCTTCACTAAGCCCATCTCCAGCACTGACCTCTGCGTCTCTGTGTATCCTCGTGAGGGTGCTGATGGCCAATTGTAATTTGCCTCCACCACATTCAGAAACTGGTCAGAACAGCTAATTAATTAGGACAACCTCAGGGTCATTTGGTTCCCAAGGCTGAAAATTTGTCCTCTATTTTATTTCTCATGCCAAATTACATCCAGAGAGCATATCAGAGGTTTTGAATAAAAATGAATGAATAAAATGCCAAATAGATAGATATCTTGAATTTGATTACTAAAACTGCTCCCTTAATCAAATTTCAGAGGGAAATTAAAGTCCAAAGATTAACACTTTTGTTTGTTAAAGTCCAATATTTATGCCTTCTAATTTCATATTCTGCTCATCTCAGGTAAAGGGCTTATCATAGAGCCCTTAACTTCACCTGTAATGGCTTCCTGAAGAACACTCTGGATCAAGTAGTGGGAAAAACCACTCATACAGCTGACTTACCTCCCTCCAGCTTCACAGACCCCATGCAGAAGTGCTACACCCAGAGTTCCTTGACTTGGCTCGTTGCTACAACACGTCCACATGCTTTTTGACTTTCTGTGTCTCTCGTGCCCCTTGCCAACTCCCAGTTTTCTCCTTCTTTATTACCACCCCTTCAAAATTAATAGAATTAGGATGGAGTTGAAATGTACAGATGTGCAGTTGCCTCATCTTCAGTTTCTAGGTAGTCACAGACTTCAGTAGATATTCCCAGTTGTTCAGAAAGAACTTGCAAACTGGACTTTTGGTATACTGCTGTATCTGTTGTTAAGAAAGAGTACAACCCCAAAGTTTCTTCTTCTTTGCTTTTGGAAAAGTACCACACTCTGCGGTTCATCCGCCTGACAGGATGAGCTGATGTCTCCCAATTGGAATCTACTCCTCTTGCCTTCTAGCTATTTCTGAGCATTAAATATGTTAGAACCAAAAACAGAAACAGTTGCACCACGCTTCATTAGAGAACCTTGATAACATTGTCCTAAGGGACCACACCACATAATGAGACCCATTTGGTTTTAAAACATTACTTTATGAACAAGGAAAGTAGTTTTACTCACCTGAAACTATGATATCAATTTTTTTATTTCTGTAATCATTAAATGCAACTTTGATGAATAATTTCTAACATTTAAAATGTGGCTCCTGAATCTCTCTTCCCATTAAAAAGGAAAAAAACTAGTTTTGAAAATAACCATCCCTCCCGGCTCTATTAGTATATGGTTCAGTTTTTAAATAAATGCTTTCACTTAAAAGTAAAGTGTGCATATTAAAGAAAATTTGGATACCCAGAAAAGTGGACAGAGGAAAAAAGTACACGTAGTCCCATTATCCAAGAAAAATCATCATTAACATTTTAATGTTTTCACTTATGATTTCTTCTTAGTTTTTATGCTTATAAAATATTTCCTCAGATTGAAAGTAGGTAGATTGAAAGTAGGTCAATTACCCATAAATTAAGCTATTAATTTAATGTAACGCTAAATTGCAATTCCCTATTAGAATGCAATTCGAACATAAATCCCCATGGGTTTCTTTTAGAACTTGATTAGTTCACTATAAATTCAACCTAATTAATAAATTAATAAGACTATGTAAGAAAAAATTTTGAAACAGCTAATAAAGAAGTTGCCTGGCAAAATGTATGAAAATTTAAAATGCATGTATTTTTTTATCTAACAACCCAATTTGGTGAAGCTTTCCTTAACATGTACCAGGCTAGTCTGCAAAGATATATGTCAAAGGGTGTTCTGGGGTGGTTTTGTTTGTTTTGTTTTGGAACTGCAAAACAAAGAGTTGAAGTTATCACACTACTCCACTCATGAAACGTTAACTGCCATCATCCACACATGGAAGGACCATGTCTTGTTTATTTTACACGGGACTGATTCTTGTTCCATGTTTCTTTCCTTAAAATCCCCAATCTTCATTCCCTTTTTCCTCCTTCCCAAGTAATCATATATCACATTATGATTATACATTATTTAGGATTTTTTTATCACAAGGAATAAGGCAATGAACATCATACCCCATGAGCTTTCCATTATGGACCTCTGAAAACTTTAACTGGGACACAGGATAGTATATAAGAATATATATTCTTGTCTTCCCAAAGTACTTTTGAATTGCTTTCCACGTTGTCTGTACCATTTTTCGCTGTCATCTACTTGTCCATGTGGTTAATTTCCTTTCATTCTTTCCAATACTTGTCATTAACTTTTGTTAATGTAATGAGTATAATGTAGTGGTTCACCACCGTCATAATTCACATCTTATTAATAGTAAGTTTGACTATCACTTCATATACTTAATAGCCATTTAATTTTTCACTTCTGAGATTTGAGTATACACATTCTTTGTCTACTTTTCCTTTTGGTGTTTTGATTTTTCCTGAATGATTTGGAAGAAATCTCAAATATTCTAGATTCTAATCTCTTGTCAGTCTTAGTTTTGACAGGTATCTTCCTCCAATCCATTGTCTGTCTATTAATTTTGTCTATGGTGTTTTCATTTGATAGAAATCTCCATTTTTGATGCAATAAAATCTTAATTTTTCACATTGTGAGTTATATTTCTAAGGTCCTTTTTAAGAATATCTGTCTGACCTGAAGTCAGAAAGATAACCTCCTCTACTTTTTTCCTGTTATCTTTATTTTGACCTTTAATATTTATAATTTACCAGAATTAATTCTTGTATTTTGAATGATATATAGCTCTTTACACATGAGCTTCTATTAATAGTATATCTTCTCCCTCATTGACATGGTACCATCTTACATTAAGTTCCCCCAAATACATGGCTCAGTTTCTGACTGTCCATGGAATTATATTTACCTGCTTGTACCTGAACCAGTAGCCCACCTATTTTTTTTCCTTTATGACAATATCCTGGTATTAGGGCATATTCTCTGGTAGATTTAATCCTCACTACTTACTTTCTAAAAATGATTTGGGGATTTTTAAATATGAAAAACAATATAAGAAGCAAATAGAATTAAAAAATAAGAAATGAGTAAGAATATACAAGATCAGAGAGACAAATTTTTAAAAATTGACCTAACTGGCATGTATAGAACATTGCATCTAACAGTGGCAGAACAGCATGGGGGAAACCACCCCCATGATCCAATCACCTCCCACCAGGTCTCTCCCCAGACATGTGGGGATTATATGATCGAATTACAAGTTGAGATGAGATTTGGGTGGGGACACAAATCCAAACCATATGAAAATCAACGTAATTCTATACATTAACAGAAAAAAAATAAATAATTATTTCAATAAATGCAAAAAAATTAATGAGGCTAAAACCAAATTATGATAAAATCTCTTAGCAGATAGGGATATAAGAGAACTTAATTTGACAAAGAATATCTATCTCCCAAAAAAACAAAAAAATTAATGGGACTAGGGTTGTCCTCCTACTGGAAATCAGTAGGTGACTGTGCCTTCCATGATGTGGTTTCTGTCAACCACCTCTACTCTTTTTCCAAGTTTTATACCCTTTGAGAGGTTCACAGCGAGGAGTATTGACATTGTCAGAAAATGATGATTTAGAAAAGCGGCAGGATTCCATGACCTGGAACGTTTAGTGCATAGAGTAACTAGCTTCAACCTCTCTGAAACCACTTGACCAAGAGGCAACCCTTGGGCATTCTCTTTCCTGGGAAAGGTCTAGAGAACAATAAAGGTCTAGAGAACAATAAAGGGATATTTCCAGCATTCTCTGCAGTGGGAGATAGAGAAGGTGCTATGGTTTGAACATTTGTCCCCTCCTAAACTCATATTGAAATTTAATTGCCATTGTAACCATATTGTGAGGCGACACCTTTAAGAGGCATTTAGTCATGAGGATCTACCCCTCAACTCCTCTGGCCAGCCCATCCTTGCACATCACGTATTGCCTTAGCTGCAGGCCTTTGCACATGCCAGTCCTACGCCCAGAATGGTCCCCTGCCTCCCTGGAGGCTCCTTTACCTGCCAGCCTTCTTTTCTTGACCTAAATTTCCCTTTCTCTGGGAGAGCCTCCTACCCTCTCCTCTAGGCCATTCACTTCTTCCACATGCCCCATGGTGCCCACTCTTTCAGCTGGGGCAATGCTCATCACACTGCATAGTAATTGCTCAGTTAAAAATTGCTCAGTTGAAACCTCTTTCCTTTATAAATTACCCAGTCTCAGGTAGTATCTTTTTAGCAGTGTGAGAATGGACTAATACATAGAGTGAGTTCACTTCCTCTTGCTCTCTGTCTTTCTTGCCCTCTCTCTGCCGTTTCACCATGGAATGATACAGCAATGAAACCCTCACAAGATGCTGATACCTTGATAGTGGACTTCCAAACCTGCAGAACTGTGAGCCAATAAATTTATCTTCATTATAAATTATCCCAACTATGGTATTCTGTTACAGCAGCACAAAACGGGATAAGACAGAAGGGAAAAAAGTTCCTTCAGTAGAGAAGTTCTCCCCTAGAGAATAAGACTTGAGAATACTCAAGAAGCCCTGGGCATGGATAGGACTTATCCAACATGAAAAACCAAGCAGGGGAACAGGAGTAATTGAACTGGTAAGCATCCTTCATGTTTTCTTATATTTATCCTTCATATCTCAAATTAGGGTTATGGTTATATAATGAGGCTCTGATGTACTTGAGAAAGCTATGCCGTATGGTTCTTATTGAATTGCCATAATTTCCTATGAAATGGTTCTTGAAAAGGCTAAGATCTCCCTGGGTTTAGAAATGTACAGCAGACTACATTGTTCTCTTTACTGTGGGTACTTGAATAGTCTAGGAAGTCAGCTCTTCATCCACAATGGAAAAATAAATATTTCAGTACCCAAGTTTTTATGGAAAATTTTAGTTTGATAAAATTATTCTATTCACATACCTCATCATGAAAGGAAATGAACAGACTTTTGATGAAACTTTAAAAAATCATTCTCTAACCTTATTAAGAAACAAAATGCAAAAGTGTATTAGGAATTTATGCTCCCTCTTTATGTGAAAGGTTACTGTAGACAATACCATAATAAGAAAAGTCCAAATGAAAGAGAGCTGGAAATTATTCTAATAAATATTCAGTTAGCCAAATATCACAATTGCCGGATACATATTTCCTTTATTTTTTTGGTAATAAAAACTGAAATAGTAGCTCAATGAAAGTGTAAATCAAAATGAATGGTTTTGAAAGATTGCCCAGACACTTTCTATCATAGAGGTCACAATTCATAAAAAGAACATGATGAAAACACGTTTTCTGTACTCAGCATGACAATTTGTCTTAATCCCTTATCTTTGAGAACAGAATTTTAAAGAAAATAACATTTTTGATGGTTGGCTCAGTCTTCATTTTTGTTCTGGGCAATATTTTATTAATGACTGAAATGTGGACAGCAATGTTATGGTGACTTAAGAACCCTCGCTTGAGTGTTTAGAGAGAATTAGTCTGGCTTCCCCAATCCATGAAGTAGAAATTAGTGTATCAGACAGTAGAACCAGGGTCTAACATGGACCACCATATTGAATGAGAGCCATTCCCTATCAGCCAGCCACGTGC
This sequence comes from Pongo pygmaeus, assembly GCF_028885625.2. NCBI lineage: Eukaryota > Metazoa > Chordata > Mammalia > Primates > Hominidae > Pongo > Pongo pygmaeus. The sequence continues at coordinate 51,893,038 of NC_072379.2, read as the reverse complement.
TTATTTGGTTACAGATTCAGTGGAAATTAACAATGGTGCATGACGTCTAATACAGTTAGTATAAGTCTTAGGTTAATACAGTATCAGGGAAAAGTAAGGCCATATTTCCAAGGTGTGCTGAGCCCATCATAGAGTTTAGCTGCATTACAGGGTTCCATTCTGGATCCAACTAAGAACTGAGAGATCCAGAAAAACTGGAACAAGTTCAGTGATGGATACCCGAAATGGTAAAAGTATCAAAGTATTGTCACATGGGGAGCTGTTTAAGAAATAAAGGGAAGATAAGATCTATGAAAGACATGATGTGTGTCCTCATATACTTGAAGGACTGTCATGCAGTGAAAGAACAAGATTGATTGCCATTGCAGAGGGAGGCTAGCTGCAAATCTGTGTAGAGAAGAGCTATGAAGGAATAGTCTGCCTAAATTGGAAGTGAGTGCCCCATGATTGAGAAGTTCAAACAGACAAGCATCTCTCATGGATGTTTGGGGATGGCTGGGTTAGAAATAGTGGGCCTGAGAGTGTGCAAGGATTGGATAAAGATGACTTAAAGTGTAAAGGAGGATATGCATAGGTTATATGAAAATACAACAGCATTTTATATAAAGGACTTAAGCATCTGAGAATTTTGGTATCCACAGGGGGCCTAGAACTAATTGCCTGTGGATACCAAGGGGTAATTGTAATGATGGCAAAGTGTGTGGACTCTGAAGTCAAACTGCTGAGTTCAAATCGTGGCCTTAGTTCTTTATGCGAAATTGAGTAGGTTACTTGTCTTTCTATGCCTGTTTTCACATTTGTAAAATGGAGATGACAATATTACCTAATTCACAGTGTTGCTCTGAAAAATAGATACAATCACAAAATGTTTATAATCCAGCTTACATAAATATTGCATGTTAGTTGTTACTATCCAGTGGAGGAGAGAATCATTCCAGTCCAAACTTCCCCACGTGTATAAGAGATCAGCACACATCTTTTCCACTCAGACTGACTTACAGTTGGATTAAAAACTAAAGAGGGTGGCTTCCTTGGGCTGACTCTAGGTCGCTGTTTGGGCCCCTCCTGCCAAGGGGCATCTTAGTGGGCTCTCCCACTTGCAATGGCAACCCATTCCAAGCCCCAATAACTGTGAACTTCTCACCACTTCTTAAATAACTCTGGCCAATTGTGGACGATCTGTGCTTGTGGGACCCTACCCATAGGGCTTCTTCTATGAGGCAGGCTTTGCCTTGCCTCCTCTTCTTATTCACGTGCAAATGCTTACCCAAGTCTATGACTCCTGTGAAAGGAAAATACATCCTGGGGCCCCAAAATCACTAAGCTAAAGAGAAAAGTCAAACTGGGAACTGCTCAGAGGAAACCTGCCTCCCATTCTATTCAAAGTTACCCCTCTGCTCACTGAGGTAAATGCATATCTGATTGCCTCCTTTGGAGAGGCTACTCAGAAACTCAAAAGAATGCAACCATTTGTCTGTTATCTACCTATGACCTGGAAGCCCCCTCTGCGGCTTCAAGTTGTCCCACCTTTCCAGAGGAAATGTTCATCTTGCATATGTTGATTGATGTCTCATGTCTTCCTAAAATGTATAAAACCAAACTGTGCTCTGACCAGCCTAGGCACGTGCTGTCAGGACCTCCTGAGGCTGTGTCACAGGTGCGTGTCCTCAACTTTGGCAAAATAAACTTTCTAAATTAACTGAAACCTATCACAGATATTTGGGGTTCACACTCCTCATGTCCCCCAGGCATTTCCTTGTCTGGGCTGCATGGCTCTTGTTCATAACTATTACAGGATTTATCTTGTGGTATTTTGACTGTCATTCATAGTCTTTTCAGCTAAACCAGGGATCCCCAACCCTAAGCCATGGACCAGTACTATCTGTGGCCTATTAGGAACTGGGCCACACAGCGGGAGGTGAGTGGCAGTGAGCGAGCTAAGCTTCACCTGTATTTATAGCTAGTCCCCATCAGTTGCATCACCACCTGACCTCTGCCTCCCTCCTGTCAGATGAGTTGCAGCATTAGATTTTCACAGGAGTGCAAATCCTATTGTAAACTGCACATGCAAGGAATCTAGGCTGCATGCTCCTTGTGAGAATCTAATGCCTGATGATCTGTCACTGCCTCCTATCATCCCCAGATGGGATCATCTAGTTGCAAGAAAACAAGCTCAGGGCTCCCACTGATTCTACATTATGGTGAGCTGTATGTTTTTTCGTTATATATTATAATGTAATAATAATATAAATAATATGCACAATAAATGTAATAATGCACTTTAATCATCCCCAGATCATCCCCTGCCTGTCCGTGGAAAAACTGTCTTTCACCAAACGCGTCCCTGGTGCCAAAAAGGTTGGGGAACACTGAGCTAGACTGTGAGCTCCTTGAGGGCAGTGACGGTTCCATTCATCTCTTTTTCCCCAAGATTGGCACAAAGTATGCGTTCAATAAACCTATTAACCTAAAGAAAGTAAATCTGTTCAAATTTTCAGTATATCATATTTTCAACTTATTTCGACCTATCCCCATTAGCCTAAATAATTCTTCAGAGCAAGAATAATGTTTTTTAAATATCTATAGCCCCAGGATTGCCAAGAACATGGTAGGTGTTTAATCATTTGCAGAATAAATTAAAGGATGAATTTATTTGGAATATAAGCTTCTTATTAGCATCTAGAGTAAATCGGTATTTCTTGTTCAGATTAATAGTATAACAATCACAATTATGTAGCATCTTATAAGTAGAATGTTTAGTTGATGCTGTAAATCAGCAGTCATCTAGAGATCCTAACTCTTGCTCCTCAGGCAAATTGTGACTGGGGAGCAAGAATTAGGCAAATTATTCACTGAGCTTTTAAAATTCTTAGGTTCCACCTCAATCTAATGAATCAGTCTTTAAAAAATAAGTTTAGACAGATACTTTGTTTTGTTTTTCCAAATATCTCCAAGATTAATATGAAATAGGGGTTGAGAACCATCCTGACCCTGTAACTGGCAAGCCCTGTGATCTTCAGCAAATTTTTAATTTCTTTAAGCCCCAATGTCCTCATCTGTAAAAGGAAGATAATTATTATGCCTACCTCCTAAGGTTGCATAATAATTAAATGATTTAATCTCATAAGAACTGTTGAACATGGTACCCAAAATACTGAAAGCATTGTTATTATTGTTTCATTGGTAACATCATTTCTATTGAAGTATAGGCCACGCCACCACCACCTGTGAGCCATTACTGCCATATCTTGGCCAAATATCATAACTGCAGGTTCCTGCCTTTTGTATTTCTATACAACAATGCCTAGCTTAACAATGGGGACACATTCAGACAAATTCATCATTGTGCGAACATCATAGAATGTACTTACACAAACCTAGATGGTAGAGCTGATTACACACTGAGGTTATATGCTATAGCCTGTCGCTCCAAGGTTACAAACCTGCATAGCATGTTACTGTACTGAATACTGTAGGCAAATGTGACACAATGGTAAGGATTTGTGTATTTTCTCTGTTTCGACATTGTGAACATGTCTAAACAGAGAAAAGGTACAGTAAAACTGTGGTCATATAATCTTATGAGACTAACATGGTAATATGTTAACTAACATTGTAATATGTAGTACATTGTTAACCAAATGCCATTACGTGGTGCAAGACTGTACTTGAAACTAGACCAAACTGCCACCCCAAATTAAACCTATCAAGAGAAAGGAAATTTATAAAATTCCAATCACCTTTCCCTCTATCAATCAATCTCTGCTATCAAAAGCTAAAATTTCCCCAGCTATTTCTAAGCATAAAATTATTTGAGCCTCATTTAGGCTTGAGTTTACTGCTTCCCAGAGAAGAAGAAAAGGAAACAGAGAAAATACTGTACAATAAAACTTCCCAAGTGTTTCTTATCCTAAGGGGGAAAAGATGGCTTGAGAAAACTTACTTTGTAAGAAATTGTTTTGAAAGGTGATTTGAATATGTTCATTAATATCCTTCATATTATCCTTCTAAATGTCCTCGTAAGTCTTATAACTCTAAATGTCTTTATAACTTCTAAATGATCTCTGCAGTGTCCATTTCCAGGGAATAGAAAAGAGCCAAATGAACACATTCTGTGCAGATCATAGCTCACACAAACTCTTTAAGTTTAAAACCCAATTTATATACTAATATGAGGGAAAACAGACAAATATTTGTAAGGCAAATAAAAGCTTAAGGTAGGAAAAATTAGCATTCTTGAAGAAAAAAGCCCAGGAATTCCTGTATTTTCCTAAGAGAGTATAGGTGGGAAGAAAGCAATGTTCCAGCATTGAGAAAACATCAACAGAATGTCTTTGAGACAATGGCAATACAATGCCTACTGCATAGCTCATCTTCACATATATTATCACAGATAATCTTCCCAATGACACTGGGGGTGAGGGGGAATAGTTTTATCCCAGTATTACAGATGAGGAGATGGTGATGCATGAAGGTGAGACTTTACAAATCCACACAACTGTTGGGAGGCAGAGCCGCGTGAGACTCAACGCATGGGATGCTTCATTTCATGGTTCAGCTCCTTCTGTTAAACTATTCTGTGTAGCACAGAGAAGAAGCCCACGACTATCGAAACCATTGCTAATTGAAACAGAATATTATAATTCATGTGTAAGAAAAGCTTCAGAAATGAGTGCAAGGCTCTGATGGAAGTTTGCTGTGTGGGATGCTACCCTGGGCTGCCTGTGGAGATGAATAGCTGCGCCAGAACAGATTTTTATTCATTTGGAGGTCGTGAATAAAACAGTTTTAGATTTTGGAGCAGAAAGAAATTGGTTAGGGGGTAGGGGGTGATTTTTTCCCTTAGGTCTTCGTATTTTAATAAGTGGGAGGCTTTTTTTGTATTTTGTTTTTTGGGGTTTTTTTTTTCTTATTCTATAAAAAAAGGGGGTCCCTAGGACTGCACTGTGACATTTCTTCTATTTTGTCAGATAAGGGGAACTCAACAGCTTTTTCACTCTCCCTTTGTGTCACAAAAAAACAAAGCATTTCAACCAAAATATTTGATGTTTTTCTACCAATTTCCTCAGAATGTTATTATGTGTGGATAGGAAACATCTCCCCTGAAAGCTCAACGCTTCCCCTTCTCTACATAAGCCCAGGTGGGTAGGAGGTTTGGGATGATGCTAGGGCTGTGAGCAATTAATCACAGATTTACTGCAAAGTCCTCTGAGTTCGCTCTGTGATTTGGCTTCTTAAAACTTACATCTCACAGAGTTCTTACGGGAAAAACTGGGGGAAAGGACACAATGAACCCCTCTGTGAAATTTTACTAGTTTTAAGTAAAGATTTTGTGCCAGGCACTAAGTTCAGATCTTCACATGTGTTGTCTCATTTAATCCTTAAGACAATGGTTATTATCCCCTTTTAATCGAAAAGAACATTGAGCCCTAGATAAGTCAGTTAGCTTGCCCAAGGCCACGCAAATCCTGAGAAGTGGAACCCAGTGTCCCTGATCCCTGACCTCCGTACTTATGCAATGTAAGGACTTAGAGCCAAAATGCTTGGCTTCAAATTCTGGTTTCATAGCTGTGTGAATTTGGGCAAGTTTTAAAATTTCTCTGTGCCTCAGTGTCATCTCCAAAATGGAGAATAGGGATAGGAACAGTACATAAATCACAGGGCTACTGTGAGGGTAAAAAGAGTTAATATAATTTAGGTGCTTAGATCTGAGATTCCCATCCCATGTACTAATATGTTCTAGGGCACTGCAGTCAACTTGCAAAGGGTTGTTGGAACATTTAACATTTTCAAGGGAAATGTGGGGATAACTGACATCTGTCAGTCATTGAGTGAACTACTAGCTTGAGGTAGTTCAGTATCAACATTAGATCACACCGCATTCCTTTCGATGGCAGTATATCTTCACAACACTGGGTTTTCAGCTATTGCTGTGATGAAAAGCAAATACCATCCCAAAATCAATGTGGAGCCGGAAATGAGGGTGGAGGTGTCAGATCTTGACTCCAAGGTTCCAGACATTGTACAGCCCCCAACAGGTACAGACATGCCAATTAGTAACTCTTGTGTTACTTAAGAATGTAATAAAAGTATTATCTTTTCTTTCAATTTATGCATATTATTTTTTCAAATTTCTACCAAGTTGTCAGGACATAAATATGTATTAAGTGGTTGAGACATAATTACTTAATAAATGGATATGATGGGTATTTCTTTTGGCCTAGATGTGCTATGAAGAAATTACTATTACTACGGATGCCATGAAATGAGAACGTTCAGAACTTCTGGCTTGGAACAATTCCTGGTTGCATAGTCACTCTGCAGATGGCAGCTGTTATCAGCCCTCATGCTGTACTGAGTCTTATATAAAGCTTTGCCAGTTCCATATGATGAATATAGCTAATGTTTGTGTTTGCAAACTGCCTAAACAGGTTGGGAGAAGAGAGAGGCCAATTTTTACAGAAAAGGATAGGGGTTTAAGGCAGACATGTGACTTGTCCTAGATCACTAGGCTCACCTTATGGTGCAATGGTGCACCCAAACTTCTAGAGACAGGGTACTTGTTTCTCTGAACCAGGCTGGTTCCTCAGAAAAAAGAAATGACACAAAACAAGAAAACATTTTCACAACAGTCATAATTCTTTTTTTTCTTCCCCCTGCCCCACTAAGAGAGTCCAGTCTCTTCCTTTCTTCCATCATCAATTTATTTGAAAAGATTTTATTTAATGATCTTAATGAGAGGATCACTCTGCTGATTGGGAAGATAGCCAGAATTAATTTTCTTCTCTAACTGCAAAGCCTTAAAATAAGATCTTAGCATGTCATTCTAGGATTCACATTTCCATCTGTTACTTTTACCTAGGTGAGATTCGTGCCATGGAGACAGGAGCCTTCTGCTACCTCTCAGGAGCCGTGGTAGGCTCTTGTGAGACCTGACCTGGGGCAATGACCAGGACATCTTAGTGGACCTAGTTCTCTTATTACAAAAAAGCAACAGGAAATAGCATGCAGAAAAGATTCTTTCTGATGTAGATTAAGTGTACTATTGGAGGCAGAGCCTTTTCACAGACTGTTTCAGGAAGCTGCTTTCAGGGATTTGTGTTTTGTTGTTTATATTTTAATTTTTTCGCTTTAAACATTTAGAGTGCTGGTTTATCTTTAATATTTTTATAGCACCCCCTAGGATCATCCCCGGGGAATGCTTTATAATAGCTGCAAGTAATTCAGCTCTTTTGGCTAGTTAAGGGATTCCACAAAAAGTGTTCTGAGAAGATGAGGTTCTCGGTGCCCTTCCAGTGTCCAGCATTAAGCCTTTAAGCCTCTATCTGTATTCATTGACCCCTGCCACTCACTAGGCACCTTGTAAAGGGTAGGCTCTAACAATTTATGTTCACAGACTCAGTGCTGAACTGCCTTAATCTACTCCTCAAACCCTCCTTTCTTGCCCTCAACTTACCTCCTCTTGAGCTCATTCTTTCCCAGTACCCTGAGTCTGATTCTGCTGCACTGTCTGTGGCTGTTTCCTTCCTAGCTATGAATGTGTTTTCTATCATAAGCTAAATAAAGTGCTGACTTTTCACCCCAGCAACACTCTGAAACCACTTAGAATAAACGACTCTCAGGATTTGAGCCAACCCCCATAAGCTTTCCTTCCATGGTACCCACTGTATTATCTATTATCAGTATGATTATTAACATAGACTTTTTTTTGATTTGTCCCCCCATTGGAGCCTTACGTTCTAGTGGGTCATAAAAGGATAAGTATATCAAATTTCTAGAATTCTTGCAAGAATTAAATGGTATGCTGAATGTAAAGCATGTAGCCCAACTTAGCAAGCTCACAACAAGTGTAGCCTTTTTTGTTACGAGAAGGAACCTCACCTCTTCACTCAGTGAGAACAAAGGGAAACATAGAGACTGTGGAAGTCAGAAAGGCCCCCAAAAGTGTCCATGCTCTTGTCTCTGAATCCTGTGAATATGCTACAGTACACAGCAAAAGTAAATTTACATGTGTGATGAAAGTTATGAACCTTAAAATAGGAAGGTGAGCCTAGATTATCAGGTAGGCCTAACACAATCAAATATATCCTTGAAAGCAGAGAGCAGGCTGGCCATAGTGGCTCATGCCTGTAATCCCAGCACATTGGGGGGCCAAGGCGGGAGGATTGCCTGAGTTCAGGAGTTTGAGACCAGCCTGGGAACATGGCTAAACTCCATCTCTAATAAAAATACAGAAATTATCTGGGTGTGGTGGTATGCACCTGTAGTCCAGCTACTCCAGAGGTTGAGGTGGGAGAATTTCTTGAGCCCAGGAGGCAGAGGTTGCATATTCATCCCCAGAGCCTTCAGATAGTCCTTTCAGTACCCTGATTTTAGCCTTGTGAGACTCAAGGCAAAAGACTCAGCTAGGCCATGTGCTCTAACTATTTACCTACACAACTATGAGCTCACACGTTTGTGTTGTTTTAAGTGCTGAACACTTGTGGTAATCTGTTACTGCAACAATAAAAATCTAATACAGAGCCTGTATCCTGGATTAGGTCTGAGTAGGAGAATGACTTCCAAAGAAATGCAGAATCATGTCACTATTGAGGATTGCTCCTCAGAGGCTGTGGTAGGTGACGGCAGCACAGCAATAGCAGCAGCCATAGGAAGCCATCAGTCACAACAATACTAGACTTAAGGGCTGAGGGACTCAGACAATGACTCTACAGGGGGACTGCAAAAAGTTTGTGGAAAAATGGAATTGATAAAAATAAAAAATATATATTTTCCTTCTTAAGATAAACTACATCAAGTTCAAGACTCAATATATTGTAAGTGATCATACCAGCCATGTAGTCCATCCCTAAAGAACAGAGGACCCTGGGATTTAACCATGTTAGTGCAACCTTTTTTACTTTATTAACAGAAGAAAACTGGGTGGCTTTTTCAGATCTTTCTTCAGATAAGGAAATAAAAAGTCAGAAGGAGCCAAATCAAGACTGTTGCACGGATGCCTAATGATTTCCCATAGAAACTCTCACATGATTGCCCTTGTTTGATGAGATGAATGAGTAGGAGTATTGTGGTAGTGAAAAGGAATTCTCTGGTGAAGATTTCTGGGCATTTTTCTGCTAAAGCTTTGGCCTTTCTCAAAATATAATAAGCAGATGCTATTCTTTGATCCTTCAGAAAGTCAACAAGAAAAAATGCCATGCAAATCTCAAAAAACTATTGCCATGACCACTGTGATAGTTTTTGCTCTTGACCAGCAGAAGCTTTTGCTTTGACTGGACCTCTTCCACCTCTTGGTATCCATTGCTTTGATTGTGTTTTGTCTTCAGGATAATACTGGTAATGTCATGGTTCCTCATTTCTTACCATTCTTTAAAGAGATGCTTCAGGATCTGGAATTTCCTTTTTAAAAATTTCCACTGAAAGCTCTGCTCTTATCTGCAGCTGATTTCTTAGTAAGAATTGTGTAAGCTGGACCAACTGAGATGCCTATAGTGTTAGCTATTGTTTCTGCTGTTCATGGTCAGTCCTGTTCAATTAGGGCACAGACAAGGTTAATTTTTTTCTCACAAATTGATGTGGATAATTTGCCACTGTAGGCTTTATCTTCAACATTGACTTCTTCCTTCTTAAAAAAAGTTATCCATCTGTAAACTGCTGATTTCTTTGGGAAATTGTCCTCATAAATTCTTCATAAAGCATCGATGATTTCACCATTCTTTCTCTCAAGTTTCACTATAAATTTGATGTTTGTTCTTGCTTCAATTTTAGCAGAATTCATTTTGCTCTGACAGAGGCTCTTTTCAAACTGATGTTTTATCTTTCTTAGTGCATCAAACTAGATTCTGTTCATACATGTTATAAAAAGTTAGTACCAGTTTATTTTGGTGCAAAATATTTTTGAAATTCATGCATAATTTTTCCATGATATGCATTTTTCATGAACTTTTTGAAGACCCCACATAATTTGAATCATGCTGCTGGCTACAGCCAGGAGAACTGTAAGACCTCTCGCACTAGGGATGAAGCATAAAGAAATGGAGAGGCAGCATGCCAGCTATTGGGACCCAGCCAAAGGTCAGTATTTTGTGCGGTAGCAGCCAGGAATGCATGTGTTGCTGCTAAAAATACTAAGATTAATTTAGCACGGGTTGATATGATGTGTCCATAGTGTTACTAACAAACAGATAATGTTGGTTTTTCTGCATTTTTTTGCTTCTGCACAGATTTGGTGAGCACCACAGTTAGAATTTATAAATGACTGACCCTCCAGTCCTTGATACTAGGTTGGGTCAAAAGTAATTGTGGTTCTTGCCCTTGAAAGTAATGTCAAAAACCATATTTACTTTTGCAGCAACCTAATACTTATTTAAAGGGATTAAACACAAGTGTTCCTAAGCTCAGAGAAGTTAACCTCAGGGAGAGCTGGAGACTTCAAATACAGTCAGATCTGGTTTCCATGTCTGAGCACAGATGCCTCCCACAAAGTGTACTTCTTACCCTCACCCTAAAATATAATTCACAGCACAACAATCTCTTGCCTTTTATGTAACTACCTCTTTCCCCCAGCCTATGGTCCAAGAACATCACAAACATAGTATTCTTATTTTCTTTTATAAGGAACAATATCAATATCTGCTGGAAAAATAAAGATATCCACAATCTGACCCCTGCCAATCATGATTCTGCAGTGGAAGGTAGGGATGGGGAGTTGAGTCATGGCTCCATCTTTCCTATATATTGTTTTCTGTCTGAAATGTAATTATTTCTTCCTCATGTAACTAACTCTGAATCATCCTTCAGAATTTAACTCAAAGACTTGCCTCTTGACAACCTTCCCTCACTATACCACCATTAATTTATTCCACAGATATTGTGATCCTTACTCAAAATTCTGCAAGTGTCAGAGAGATAGAAGTGAACAAAAATGAAGTAATCTCTACCTTCATGGAGTTTACAGTCTAGTGGTTGAGTCAAACATTCAACAAAGAATTCATATATAATAACAGATTGTGATAAGGCTACTATGCCAGAATAATGATGTAGCAATAATTTAATAAATAAATTACCCTGTGCCTTTCTTTTTCTGTAGCTGACTTATTAGGAAAAAAGTATAAAGGTAGTTTTTCTCTCTCTCCCTTCAAAACACATTCAGGCTTTGTGTAAGGTAGGTTAGGGCTCCCAGGCCCTGGAAGTGGAGCAACTAAATGGGGATAGGGTCCTGGCCTCTGTTCTGGAAGATCTAGAAAAACATCATACAATAGAACTGTTATATCAGTTACATATGTAGTTTTACATTTTCTAATAGTCACATTAAAACAAAAAAATTAGCGCAATTTATTTTGATAATAAATTTTATCCAATCTCAATATTGCAAATAGTATTTCAACATGTAATTAGTATAAAACCATTAATGAGATATTTTACATTCTTTTTTCACATCAATTTTTCAGTATCCAGTGTTAAAATCACAACACATCTCTATTTGGACTAGCTACGTCTTTCTTTAAAGTTATTTTCCTGTGGTAGGAAGACCTTTATTTGAACTGGTTTGTGGTAATTCTGAGACATAAATACTAACTGCAAAAACTTGGTATCCTAGCAAAGACCCTGGTGATCAAATCTTTCAGTGATAGAGAGGCATATCTGTATTCCATTTCTGGATCAGTAGTTGATGAAAGGTAACCCTCAAATCCAGCATCATTTAGCAGAAGCAGCCAAATTAACAATACAGATCAAGGGAATAGAGCCCTTCTCTCATTTTCCAGGCTAAATAAATTCTCATTCTTGGTAAATGGAAACTTTGAACTGTAGTATATGCTTTAGAATATAATACAGATGTGACATTTCTTACACTCTGAGTGTGATAGAGAAATTCATCCCTGTTAGACATAGAGGAAAAGTCCATTCTGTTTTGAGAAAGTATAGAAGAATGCAGATCAAGCGTTGGCAAAGATCTCCTTGAGGAAGTGACATGAACCTGTGGAGAAGGCAGCTGTGTGTAGAGATGGGGGATGAAATGTGCTCCAGACAGAGAGAGCAGCACGTATAAGTGCCTGGAGGTAGAAAAGAGGTAGAAAAGAAAAAAAGTGCCTGACTTTGCATGCTTTAGAAGCTGCAAGAAACCCAGTGGAGGTAATTAAGAGGAAGAGTAGAAGGCCGGGCCCAGTGGCTTATGCCTGTAATCCCAGCACTTTGGGAGGCCGAGCAGGAAGATCACTTGAGGTCTGGAGTTCAAGACCACCCTGGCCAATATGGTGAAACCCTGTCTCTACTAAAAATACAAAAATTAGCTCGGCGTGGTGGCTCATGCCTGTAGTCCCAGCTACTTGGGAGGCTGAGGCAGGAGAATTGCTTGAATCTGGGAGGCGGAGGTTGCAGTGAGCCCGAGATCATGTCACTGCACTCCAGCCTGGGTGACAGAGCTAGACTCCATCTCAAAAAAATATACAAATATAAATGTAAATAAATAAAAGGGGAAGCGTTGCTCAACTTGAACTGGAAGGTGTGAGAGGAACCAGATTATATGTACTTATGGGATAAGTTAAAGGTCTTGAACTTTATTCATACTGCAGTGGGAAGATGTAAGCATTTAGAGGATCAGAAAGGTGATCAGATTTATGTAGATATTCACTCTAGCTGTCGTGAATGGGTCGGGGGGTGGAAAGAGTAGAAGAAAGGAGACTAATAGTCTAGGCATGATTAGAACAAGGACAATGGGAAAGAAAGATTTTGAGATCAGTATTACAGTTGAAATCAACAGGACTTGGTGATGCATTGGATGTGGAGGTTGGGACTAAGGAGGTGCCAAGGATGATGCCCAGATTTGTGGCTTAAACCACTTCATAAAAAATGAAGAATCTGAGATGTGTAGTAGGTATAGAGCAGACTCATAGTTCAGTGTCTTGTTTTTGTGCTTCTATGGTGCCCTGTGCATATACAATTAAATGGTTTATTTGTCTCAAAATGCACCCATGGGCTTCCTGACTTCGTATCTTTATATCTTGACTTTTTATCTTCAGCAACTACTTACCATGCCATCTTGCACAAATCTGATATAGATTCATTTAAACATTAATTATATCCCATTTTCTTCTTGCTTTGTGATATCAAAATCCAAATCCATATATTGGCATACAACATCTTTCATTAACTACCCTCCAGCTACCTGTGCAGCCTCATGTCTTACCATGCTTCTTCACACACACCTGGTGTGTCAGCCTCACAACCTCTCCCACCCTTCAATGCCCCAGTCTCTATCACAATGTCCTGACTTATAAATCTTGTTCATCTATTTGCCATTCCTCACTTCCCATATGAACCATGCTAAAGATTACTCCTCTTCAAAGACTTCCAAAACAACCTCAGGCTGGATCCCCCACAGAATCCCTCAATACCTTGTTTATTCTCTAATCAGTGCAGCAGTCCTTATGATTCAGGATCAGTTTGCAGGTGATTATCTCCTTAAGACTGTGGGCTCCTTGAAAGCAGGAGCTGTGTCTTGTTTATCTCTCAAATATTGATACTTTGCATTAGACTCAACAGAAGTCTATTGAAGTAAGAATAAAGAATATAACTAGAAGGAAGAATTATCCCTGGTGAATAATAAAAAAAAAGTCAGAGAGTCAGGATAAAAACACAGAAACATCAGTATCCTGATACTTAAATGAGGAGTGCGAGGAAGTAAATGTTGCCCGCAGAAGAAAATCTGGAAATATTTAACGAACTTACATATGACTTTTGACTCAGAAATCTCACTTCTAGGAATTTACCCTGAAAATAAACCTCCAAAAATATGAAAAAGTATATGTGTGTGGTTATGAATTATGGCATTATTTGAGCAACAAAAATCCTTCAATAAAGGATTATAGTATCCCCACACAGTGGGCTATGATGCATCTATTAAAGAGGAATGTGGTCGCTGCAAACTCATAGCATGGTTCCTAGGGCAAACTTTTAAGTGAAAAAAATATATATATAGGACAATGTTTGTTGCATCCTACTTTTTGGGTAAGAAGAAAGGAAAACAAAGATATTAATTGTTTTTAGTAAATAAGAATTAAGTATATATGTGTATATGTTTATATTTGCCAAAGGAAACATAGAAACAATGACCAGAAACTTATGAAAATGGTTACTTCTGTAAGTAATCTGATAGTAGCTTTTCTTTTATTTGTGACCTTTAGGTTATATTAATGTTTTACATGTATTCAAAAATCAAATTAAATCAAAAAGAAAGAAGTACATTTTAAAACTGAATACAAGCAGAAACAAATGAATTTAAATATGTATATATATACATGCATGTGTATGTGTGTGTGTATACATATATGTGTGTGTATATATAATTAATAACAAAATTGCCCATAAAAATGTACTTCAAGTAACTCTTGGATCAGAACTCTGACTATACAGCTTTAGTATAATACATAGTACTCTAAGAACAAAATTAACTGCCAAGAGAGCTTACATTTCACTCGGGCTCAATTTTTACTCAGGTAATTAAACTAAATTTAGGTTTACTGCTATTAAATGAAATGGTATTATAAATTTGAAACTATTATATGTATATGGCAAGTTAAAGCAAATAAGCAAATATATTAATGTTATTAGGAAACAGGATTTTAATAAAGAAGAAATACATGTACAAAAAGATAAGATAAAACTTTGTAATAGAAGTATCAGTTGGCATTTATAATTCTTATTTCCTACTTCTGACGTCTACAGGATCTAGAAGCAATGACATCCAGGTAGCCATGAACATAGCCAGTGCCTGGATTTTACCATTCCCCCTAATATGAGCTAAACTTTTTGGAGAATGACTGAGTCAAGACCTGGGACAGAGAATGTACAGGTGAGTCTGAGACATCCTTTGTAGTGGAAACCAAGAAAGCATTCAAAAACTAATGGGAACATGTTCAAAGGACCCAGGAGTCAGATTAAAAAGAGTTGCAAGGATAAATTCAGGAAAATATGAGCATCAAAAAAGATGGACTGTTGTGGTTTGTAATATATTGAATAAATAAAAATCCTGAGTCCCTACTGATACCATCTCTCCACCTCCAAATAAAAAATAATACAGATAAAAAGGGAAAACACGAAGGTTCTTCTATACAGAATACTATGAGATAACAAGTGGAGAAGAAATGGTAGAATTATAAAATCACTATGTTTCAACCCTCAATGTAGTAATTGATTTAGGCAGGCTTTATCAATGGATGCTAAAACCAGTAGAAGTGGGAGAGATTCTTCCATGCCAAAGTATCATGTGACTGCTTTCTTACTAACTGCAAATGGTGAAATTTATCATTACAATGGAGAGATCTTGTGGCCACCATCTTAATCAAATGATGAAAGTTAGCATAATGAATAGTGCAACAACCTGAGGTGATGGAGCTCCTGATGTAACTCACTATACATACGTAACATCAGCATGAGGAATTCTTACCCACAATGTTTAACCAAACCTAATCAAGCTTCTAGACATAATTTCTAATTTACCAGAAATATATACAAGAACAAATAACACCACAAGAAAACAACGAGACAAATCTAGAAGTTGGAACATTTTACAAAATAACTGGCCTAGGCTCATCAGAAAATGAAAACGTCATGAGAAAAAAGGTATGGAGACTTAGATATAAAGAAAGAGAGTTGACTACATGCCAGCTACTATGTCAAACTCTTCATTCATTTTATAGAATCTTCACTACAACCAGGATGCCAAGGCAAGGAGAGTTTAAACAACTTGCCTAAAGTCACATAGCTGTTAAGTAGTAGAGGTGCTCAATCTGCTGAGTCTGTCACTCTGACCAAACTGCCTATCCATAGTTTGGTGACGGCATTTAT
Source organism: Pongo pygmaeus (assembly GCF_028885625.2). Classification (NCBI taxonomy): domain Eukaryota; kingdom Metazoa; phylum Chordata; class Mammalia; order Primates; family Hominidae; genus Pongo; species Pongo pygmaeus. The sequence continues at coordinate 51,877,192 of NC_072379.2, read as the reverse complement.
TTAACTGATTATATGCAATACCTAGGAGTAACCACAATAGGCAGATAAATGTTTAGGTAATGTTCTCTGATAACAACAAAAAGTCAATGAAGTTTTCTACTTATTGTATCTGCTGAAAGGTTAGCATTGAGTATCAGGGTATACTGACCAAAGATGTCAGTGAGCAAGTAGTAGGAAAACATCAGCAGTTGAGTAAAGCAACAAGTGAAAATGGTCAAATTGGTAAAAGTGGTTCATTTCAGATGTGTTATGTTAGAAAGTCAAAAGTGCCAAAATGTCCCTAATGGACTCCACCAATTTGAAAGATGTTTTAGTAACATCTGCAGATCACTATTTATTTCAAGTTTTATTTCTTTTCAAGTAGTTCATTCTACAGCAATCAAAATACCCTTATTAATTCCAGGTTAGTTTACCACTCATTGGCATTATTTTTCTTTGTACTATTTAATATTTCCTAATTTAAAATACTAACAGACAGTTTTTAGGTAACTTTTCATATTTAGTCCATTGTATCATTTAATATGGTACTATAGTTTCAGCTAGATCCTCCTCTATGTCTACCAGATAAAACAAACAAATAAAATCAACAGAAGAAAAAAAGAAAAAGGAAAATGAGACTTTATATCCAAGTAAAATATATCAACTTTGATTAGACCCTGATTAAAAACACAATAACAAATGACATTCTTGGATAACTGAATGAATTGTTAGATAGTCACACACCACATAATGACATTTCAGTCAACAATGGACTGCTCATATGATGGTGGTCCTGTAAGATTACATTACCATATTTTTACTGTACCTTTTCTATGTTTAGATACACAAATGCTTACCATTATGTAACAATTGCCTACAGTATTCAGTATGATAAGATCTGTACAGGTTTGTAGCCTAGAAGCAATAGGCTATACTGTATACCCTAGACGTGTAGTGGGCTATACCATCTAGGTTTCTGTAAGAATACTCTATAATGTTTACACAGTAATGTAACCCCTTAGTGACATATTTCTCAGAACATATCCTCGTCATTGAACAGTGCATGACAGTATACTGAATATTACATAATATTGGAGAACTATTAGTTTTCTTAAATGTGATAATACAGCTAAGTGGGCGAATGCCCTACTTTGGGGGAGTTGCATGAAGGAGTATCTAGGAATGAGATATTTTAATGTCTGTAACTTACTTTCAAATAGTTCAGCAAAAGTGATCACAACAATAACAGACACACAGGGTGGGTAGAAAGCAAATGATCAAAAAGAAACAAGTTTTGAATCTGGTTGTAGGGCATTGTACTATTCTTTCAAATTTTCTCTATGGTTGGATATTTACAATTACAATACATGAAGAAAAATCAAAGAAGTTAGGATTACTCTGTGGCATTAAGTTTATATAAAGGTCAAGGTAAGTAAGATCCAAGAAAATCTTTACCAAAAAGGTGGTGGTGTTGGCACCTGGAGACAATTGAAAATATGCCAACACTTACATGGTGAGGGTAGAAGTCAGAGCAGAAGAAACTGGAAAAGGACAAGGCAGCCTGGGAAGCTCACTCGCTCCAGAGAACAGGCAGTAGAAAGAAAAAAATGGGTTGAGTAGCTAGATCAAGTACTAGGTAACTGATTTTTAGTAGAAAAGACAGCATCACAGTAATATTAAAGGACTTTTGAAAGAGATGATAATAAATCATTCATTATTCCACCACTCTCCCTTGTATTAACTGTATATGTCACATTCTACATTCAAATTTTACTAATATTGTCATCATGCTATTTTATAATCTACTTGAACTATACATTATGTCAAGTAGTTTCCATATTTTTTTAAAAAGTCTCCAAAAATGCTTCATATTTCATTATGCTTTTATACTATGATTTATTAAGCCATTACTGTATACTGGGGATACAATGTATATAATAATGTACATCTTCCCTCTAATAGATTACATCTTTGATATTCACAAGAATGAAATAATTTGTGCGGAGTGTGTGAGTAGTTTTGTCTTTGGCCCTTTGGGTTTTGAGAATCTAATCTTACTGCTTGAATGTAGAGCCATAATGACAGAAGGGGCCATTAATTCTTCATCCAATAGAGGAAGGACACCAGAACAAGGCCTGATCCAGGCAGAGCTCATGATCTTGGATGGGGATCTGGGAAGAGGCTGGGTGTAAAAGCTGAAAAAGCAGAGCTCTAAGCACCTAAGGTGAGGCCTGCTTAGTTGAACTTGGCATTTGGGAAGTGTGGGAGTCCTCTCTTCATTCAGGCATCTGGACTAGAGAGCATATCACCGTGTAGGATTTCCAATCCTACTTGCAATTTTAAATATGCATCACTTAGCAGTGAAAAGTAGAAGTGGACTTTTGTCCTGGGTGTGAAGACCAAAGTGATTTCTTATAGATCTCAAGTCATCTGGGAGTTCTGACACAGTATGAAGAAAACTCTGAAAAAGAGAGATCCAATGTTGTGCTATAGGTGGTGGAGGCTTGAAAAATTAATTGGAAATAGATGTGAACCCATTTGCATGGACTACTATAATGAAAATCACGAGCATCAGATGGTAGCTTCTGCCTGATGCTTCATAGACTCTGTACAAGCAGCGTAATGGGAGATAAAGGTGAAGTTGTCCAGGGAGTAAATATTAGGGTAGAATCAAAATTGTGAGTTATCTCAGGAAGCGAGCATTCTCAGCATGTGAAATAGTAGGCCTGGCACTTACTACAGAGTGCTCCCACTACCACTTAAAGAAGGTGAAGACAGCTCCAGACAACTTTTGTCTGTACCCACATGCATGGGAAAGAAGCCAAGGAATGTGCTTTGTAGCCTGCAAATGCATTCCACTGAAATGCCTTCCTACACTTTACAGCCAACCAACCTTTTCCTCACAGAATAAAACAGACCCAGCATGAAGATTGCCGTTCCCTTTCGTCTAGGACAGCATATTTGAACAACTACCCATCCCCACCCAAGGCCCCATGACAGGCAGCTGTGCATATTTCTGGAGCAGCATGTATACAACTTGCAGGAACCAAAGTGGAAAATAGGGACCAAATCCTCCAAACACCTAAAATCTGTATTTGGATTGCTAATTGCTGCTTCTGACCACAGAGGTACAGACAAAGATATGAGTGGCCATTTCCCCATTGTTGCAAACCCCTCTTTCTCTAGCTAGAGTGACTTTCACAGGATTTAAAAGACCAGTACCCTCTCATCCCTTTCTTTATTTTTCTTTTTCCAACTTTTGGAGTCAGACATGAAACACTAAGATACTGAAAAACAACTACACATACAGGGAAAATTGGAAAGGGATCATGCATGTTTAGAGAAAACTGCAAACTCAGAAAGGCCTGAAAATACTTTAAGTTTACACCTCAAGGTAATCATTGGCACAAATACAGTCAATGACAACCCACAAAGCAAAACAATAAAAAACTTTTTAAAAAGCAAACCCTGAGGAAGAGGGAGAATCTGATTTGCTATTAGATAACTTATGAGGTTACAATAATTAGATAAATTATTAGATTCAAATACCCACTTTTCAACAACAAATTACATGGCATACAAAGAAACAGGAAATATGGCACATGCAAAAGAAGCAGAAACTGTCCCTAAAAATGACATGATGACAAATCTACCAGACAAAGGCTTTAACAAAAATGTCTTAAAGATTCTCAAATAACTGAAGGAAGATGTGGGGAAAGTCAAGAAAACAAGGTATGAATAAGTTCAAATATTAATAAAGACAAAACTTAAAAAGAAAACAAAGAGAAATTCTGAAGCTTAAAGGTATAAAAACTAAAATAACTAGAGAGACTCAAATGCAGATTTCAGCAGGTAGAAGAAAGAATCAGAGGACTTGAAGATAGGACAATAAAAATTATTGAGTATCAGAAACAAAAGGATTAAAGAAAAATGAACAGAGCCTAGGGTCCTCTGGGATATCATCAAGTGGAACAATATATGCATTGTAGGGGTCCCATAAGAACAAGAAAGGAACAGAGAGAATATTTGCAAAAATAATGACTGAAAACTTCCCCAAAGTGAATAAAGACATAAATAAAAACATTCAAGAAGCTCAACAAACTACAAGTAAGATGAACTAAAAAAATATTCACACTGAGACACATTGTAATCAAACTTTCAAAATACAAAGACAAAGAAAGAATCCTGAAAGCAGCAAGGGAGAAGTAGCTGGTTACATATAAAGGATCCTCAATAATATTATCAGCATATTTGTCATCAGAAACTTTGGTAAAAAGAAGACAGTCGGTCAATACATTCAAACTACTAAAAAACAAACAAACAAACAAAAAAAGCTGTCAACCACGAATCCTATATCTGGCAAAACTGTCCTTCAAAAGTGAAGGAGAAATTAAGGCATTCCCAGAAAAGCAAAAACTGAGGGAGTTTGTTACCAGTAGAACTGTTCTGCAAGTAGTGCTTAAGGGAGTCCTGCAAGGTGAAATAAAATGACGTTAGACAAAATTGAAAGCTAGATGAAGAAGTAAAGATAGTAATAAAGGTAAATGCATAGGCAATTATAATAGCTAGTATTTTTGTTTATTTTGATTAAGACATTTATGTCAAGGGATAAGTGTGCAATAATGCAGATATGGTTCATTTTTCTAAACAGAAAGGTAGAACATGTTATACAAATATCACATAGTTTTACTGGAGAACTTTCAAGGTCGTTAAAGGTTTTGAGAGTTATGGCAGATACATAGCAAATAATAGTAAAGAGCAAAGAGTATGAGAAAAGCAGCAGTCAGCAACATGTTAGCAGTCAGTCATTGATGCTTATACAGGCCCATAGAGTCCAAACAAAGAATCTGGATTTCTGAACATTATACCTTTATGTCTTCTCAAGAGAAACCACAAGTCATCTTTTTAAAATTCTTCATATATGTGCAATATTTCATAGCATTGGAACACAAAAGTCAAGCATCCAAAACCTTTAAGCAGCATAAAAAATAGCAAAATGACAGAAATAAGTCCCTCCTTATTAGTAATTACTTTAAATGTAAATGGATTAAGCTTTCCATATAAAAAACAGAGATTGACAGAATGGATTATTTTTAAAGAAACACATGATCTAACTATATGCTGTCTACAAGAGATACTTTACATCCAAAGACACAAATAAGTTGAAAGTGAAAGATCAAATATTGTATTTCATGCAAATAGTAACCAAAAGAGAGAAGAGGTGGTTATACTAATATCAGATAAAATAGACTTTAAATTTAAAAACCTTATGAGAGACAAAGAAGGACATTATAAAAGACTCAATATGGCAATATAGCAAGAATATATAATAATTATAAACCTATACACACCTAATGACAGACTGTAGCATAGAAATATATAAAGCAAAAACTGACAGAATTGAAGGGAAAAGTAGACAGTTCTACCACAATAGTTGCAGATTTCACTACTGTACTCTCAAAAACTGATAGAACAATCAGATGAAAGATAAGTAAGAAAACAGAGGACGTAAACAACACAATAAACCAATTAGTTTTAACAGACAAATACAGAACACTACCCAACAAAAAAAAATACACATTCTTCTCAAGTGCATATAGGACATTTATATGTTAGGTCACAGATAAAATCACAGTAGATTTGAAAAAGACAGACATGATACTAAGTATCTTCTCTGATGACAATGGGATGAAGTCAGAAATTATTAATATAATTAAAACTGGAAAATACACAAATTTGTGGAAATTAAACAGCACACTCTTAATCAACCATGAATCAAAGCATCAATTACAAAGGAAATTAGAAGATATTTAGAGGCAAATGAAAATGAAAACATAACATGCCAAAAATGCATGGAACATAGTGAAAACCATGCTAAGGGCAATATTTAAAGTTATACATGCCCACACTAAAAAATAAGAATGATCTCAAATCACCAACCAAACTTTATGACTTAAAAAATGGAAAAAGGAGAACAAGTTACACAAAAGCTAGTAGAAGGAAAGACAAAATAAATATTAGAACAGAGATAAATGAAATATAGAAAAGGAAAACAACAGGGTAAATCAATTAAACCAAAAGTTGGTTATTCAAAAAGATCAACAAAATTAAAAAATCATTAGCTGAATGGACTAAGAAGAGAAAAGACTCAAATTTCTAAAATGAGAAATAGAAATGGGACATTACTATTGATTTTACAGAAATAAAAAGGATTGTATTGTAGTACTATGAAAAATTATACACCAACAAATTGTATAACCAAAAGAAATGGACAAATTCCTAGAAACATAAACCATACCAAGATAAATCATGAAGAAATGGAAAATCTAAATAGACTTATAACTAGTAAGAAGATTTGGTGAATGTGACCAAACATTTAAGGAAGAACTAATACCATCCTTCTTAAACTTTTCTGAAAAGTAAGGAGAGAACACTTCCTAAATTATTCTGTGAGATTAGCATTACCCCGATGCTATAGCCAAAGACACTACTAGACAGAAAAGAAAACTACATTCAATATCTGCTCCGGATGTTGTTGCAAAAACCCTCATTGAAATACTAGCAGCCAATACTAGGCAAAGTGACCTAGAGATTCAATGCAATCCCTGTTAAAATCTCAATGACATTTTTCACAGCATTACAAAACTCCATCCTAAAACTTATCAGACATCTCAAGTAATCTCAAATAACCAAAACAATCTTGAAAAAAAAAAAACAGCTGATTTCAAAACTTACTACAAATCTACAATAATTAAAACAGTATGGTACTGGCAAACAAACAGACATATATATAGACCAATGGAATAGAAGATAGAGCCCAGAAATAAATATATGATTCACTCATATATGGTCAATTTTTGAGAAAGGTACCAAGACCATTTAATGGGGAAAAGACAAATCTTTTCAACACATGCTGCTTGGAACAGTGTATATCCACTTGCAAAAAAAATGAAAGTGGACCGTTACAACATATACAAAAATTGATTCAACATAGATCAAAAACCCAAATGTAAGACTTAAAACAATACAATTTTTAGAAAAACATATGGCAAAATTTTCATGACATTGGCTTAGACAACGATTTCTCGGATATGACACCGAAGGCATAGGCAACAAAAGAAAACATAGACAAACTGGACTTCATAAAAATTTAAAAATTTTTGTGCATCAGAGGACAGTATCAGGCCAAGCGTCGTGGCTCACGCCTGTAATCCCAGCACTTTGGGAAGCCGAGGCGGGTGGATCACCCAAGATCAGAAGTTTGAGACCAGCCTGCCAACATGGCAAAACCCCATCTCTACTAAAAATACAAAAATTAGCCAGGCATGGTGGCGGGCACCTCTAATCCCAGCTACTTGGGAGGCTGAGGCAAAAGAATCCCTTGAGCCAGAGAGGTGGAGGTTGCAGCAAGCCAAGATTGTGCCACTGCACTTTAGCCTAGACAAGAGTGAGACTCTGTATCCAAAAAAAAAAAAAAGGCAATCCACAGAAAGGAAGAAAATATTCACAAATTATATATCTGATAAGGAATTTATATCCAGGAATTAAGGATATATAAAAACTCTTAAAACACAAAAACAAAGAAACAAAAAATCGGATTAAAAATGGGCAAATAGCTCAAATAGGCATTGCTTCAAAAAAGATATACAAATGACCAATAAGCATATGAAAAGATGTTCAATATAACTAATCATTAGAAAATGTAAATCAAAACTACAATGAGATACTAATTCATACCAATTAGGATGGCTACTATAAAAAAAATAGAAAATAGCAAAATAGGAAAGAATCTGGAGAAATTGGACCCTTGAGCACTGTTGATAAGAATGTAAAATGGTACAGCTGCTGTAGAAAATAATATGGCCATTCCTCAATTAACCATATAATTATCATATGATACAGCAATTTATCTCCTAGGTATAAATCCAAAAGAATTAAAGGAAAGGTCTCTAAGAGATATGTGTACACCCTTATTTATAACAGGATTGTTATAGCCAAAACATCGAAGCAACTCAAGCAAGTTGCTGTTTATATTTATATATTACCAACGTATGGTAATATATAAAATATAATATTATTCAGCCTGAAATAGAAAGGAAATTCTGACAAATACTATAACATGGATGAAGCTTGAAGGCATTACACTAAGTAAAATAAGCCAGTCACAAAAAGATAAATACTGTATGATTCCACTTATATGAGGTACTTAAAGTAGTTAAAATAATAGATACAGAAAGTAGAATGGTAGTTGCTGGGGGTTGGAGAAAAGGAGGAAATGAGTTTTTTTTTTTAATGGTAATAACTTTTCTGTTTTACATGATGAAAAGTTTATGTAAACGGATGGCGGTTATGGTTGCAGAACATTATGAATGTATTTAGTACCACTGAACTGTACATCTAAAACTGTTTAAATGGTAAATTTTATGTTATATATATTTTAACACATTTGAAAAATTGGGGAAAAAAGAACACTGATAAAAGGGTCAGGAGATCTCATTCACCTGTAATAGTAATTGGAGAAGCAACATATAAAAAAGAAAGTAATAAAGCAACAGTCAAAAAAATAGTAGAAGAAAATGTCCTAAGATGTAGTTTCCATCTTTAGATAAAAGCTCTCTGAAGCTTCCATCTTTAGATTAAAAAGACACTGAGAACTTGGCAAAATGATGAGAAATGCACTTGCCAAACTTAATCAAAAACCTGTTTGTGAGGGAGCCTAAGAAATGTAGTTTGCAAGGTTGCCTCCACAGATAACCAGTAGATTAGAGAAAGAGTACGAAATGGATCTCAGAACAAATGGGAAAACAGGCACAATGATTATGTAAGATTCACTTCATAAGTAAAAGTATAATTCAGTATTTAAAGATTGGTTACTTTAATTCATCATAAAACTGAATCAAAGAATAAAAACTGTAAAAAAGATACTAAAACGATGCTTGGAAAGTAGCAATAAAAGGATAAAACAACTATATTTAAATTAAATACTAGAGACTCTTCTACTATAGATAAAATATAGGTCTTTATGATTGACTTATTCAATAATGCTTTGAATATTTTGGCCAATGCAATAAGATCTTTGCTCCTACCAAAAAGCAAAACAAGAAAGCAAATAAAAAAATTAAGAGGTATAAATATTATAAAAGAGGAGGCAAGGTTACTATTATTTTCATATGCTGTCATTTTACACCATAAAACATACAAATAACCAACTAAATAACCATTAGTGTGGATAAATGAATTCAGTAAGTTGTTTAATTAAAAAGCAGTATACAACAATATATTAGCAATAACTAAGCAAAATTCAATCGATCACCCTTAAATATATTCTATATTAGTGAATTTATTTATAAGAAACATAATGCAAAAAATACCAGAAGATCTTCCTGAAATACCCAACAAGAAAACATGAATAACATTGGAGAAACAAGATACATTGGATTGAAAGTCTCTATGTGTTATGGCCTGAATGTTTGTATCCTCCCAAAATTCCTACGTAGCAAGCTCTAACCCCCAATATGGCTCTATTTGGGGGATAATAGAGCCATATTGGTGGTTAGAGCTTTCAAAATTATCCTGGGTGGGAGTAATTAAGGTTAAATGAAGTTCCAATAGAATTAGTGTCCTCATAAAACGAGACACCAGAGAGCTCACTTACTCTTTTCCATGTACACACAAGGAAGAATGGCCATGTGAGAACACGGTGAGAAAGTGGCCAACTACAAGCCAATAACACAGCCCTCGCCACAAACTGAATTTGCTGGCAAAAACTGAATTGTAGCTGTACCTTATCATGGATTTCCAGCTCCAAAACTGTGAGAAAATAAATGTCTGTTGTTTAAGCCACCTAGTAGTCTGTGATACATCGTTATAGTAGCCCAACCTGACTAAAACACCATCATAAAGATTTTGGTTGTTCTCCAATTAGCCTATAAATTAAAATCATTTCAATTAAAATGTCAATGAATTCTGTTTTCATTTAAGTGTCTCCTACAAACCCCATTCACAATTAATTAGAGAAAATATTTTTTCTTATATAAATCTGGACCAAGAAAACATGCTATCCTAACATGAACTAACACATGTTGATCACATAGTTACATTAGAAGAAAGGCTGGCACATAGTAAGGACTTGTAAAATGTTAGTTAGTATCATTTTATCATTGTCATCTTCCTCATTATTATTTCTCACTTTTGGTAAGTATTTAAAATATTAAGCTATACTGAGATAAAGTGGGAAAACTTTGACTTAAAAAAAGTCAAAGTTGTGCCCTGTGACAGAGCAATTTCATCTTTAGGAAACTATCAATAACATGCAATTAGACTAATGGACAAAGACTGTAGCTTTGTTTATAATGGCATGACATGGAAACATTCCAAATACTGAATAAGGAAGCAATTTTGAATACATTAGGGCATATCCATAAAATGGAAACCATTTCAGCAGCAGGGTCATTGTCAGTCACAGTCCTGTCAGGGAATTGGTTATGCAAGTGACAGAAGAACCAAGAAGCCAAACAGGGGATGAGGAGACAATGCACAGATTAGAACAGTGGGAAGCTGCCAATACCCCTGAGCTGGGACTGATGACAGGAAGGAGTAGTGTTACTGAACCTAGAAGTTCAGGCCCTTCTGTGGGAGCTGGGGTCCCATTAGGCACCTAAGTAAGGTCTCACTGGAACCTGGGGCCAAAGAGAAAAGAGGTGTCCTTCTCTCTGGAGTCAACTAAGAGGCTCAGTTGTTGTCAAAAGTAACACTCAAAGCAAAGAGGAAGGCGAGGAAATATGCTGCCTTATCCTTTCCAATCTTCCACCAGCTTATCCCATTGGTGAAGCTGCCTGGAAATTAGAGGCAAGGGAGTCTGGAAAACATAGTTCCCTGTGATTCAGAACAGGGCAGGAAAGTGTGGGGGATGAACCTGAGAGAAAACAAGAACTAAGTTGGCAGAGCTAGTGGGTGATACTTACAGATGAGGTGAACATATTCATGATATACTTGCAGGAAAGAAACAGGCTATACCCATTTATATTACCTAAATAGGCATATACATAAATATATAAGCACATAAAAATGTCTAGAGAATATAAACCAAGATATTAATGTTAATATTATCTGGATGGTAGTATTTTTGACTTATCTGAATCTCCTGATTATTCTAAAATAAATATATATCAGTAGTGACTTAAAGTAATAAAAAAAATTCTGTTTCTGTGTTTAAGGAAAGAGCAATTTGATTGCCGGCTCCTTGAATACTGGATATGAAAATGAGCTATCTTTATCATTTTTAGAGCCTCTATTTTAGAGGAGAAAGCTTAAACGTGTCTACCAACATGAAATACACAACTGAATCTATTGATGGTGCCCATCAGACAAAATGTTCAATATAATTTGACTTCTGCTTACCCTTTTCTACTCTCATGTACAATGGAAATAGAAGGCATATTACATCTGAATCCTTTTTATCTCTTTAAATAATTCATTTTGAATCATCTCCTTTAAGAATTCCCTTCACATTTGCTTATTTTAAAATAATGTTAACTTCTATAATTCAGACAGTTCTATTTTATGGTTTTCATTGTCCAATATCATTTGTTTTATAACAGGCATTCTATATCCATTTATTTTTAATTTTGTCTCTTTCCCTCTCGACACACTATCCATGGTATTTGAGTCGTATCAGAGGGTGGACCTCGTTTGAAAGGAAGATTCTGATGCCAACTTGAAATGATAACAAAAGAAACACTTACTTCTCTATCAGTCAGCCAGTTCTTTTCTCGGCTGGCCTTGGTCAGTATCCAGTCAGGAGACAGTGACCACACCAGTTATTTTTACAGAGAGAATTTAATTTGAAGAATAGTTAATCAGGTATTGGAGAACTGAAAGTGCAAACATGAGACACTGAGGTAGTATAGAGGTTGTAACTGCAGGAAGATGTAACTACCCCCTTGAGTTGGAAGGGCAAAGAGAAGGGACTGCAATTATTAAAACTGAGATGCTTAGAGAAGGGGTCCCAAGGAATTGGGATGGAGACCTCCTGGAAGGCATTCGCTGCCTGATTGGTGCTGGGGTGATTCTTCAGGGGCCTGTAGGAGACTTTTGTGGAGCTGGCCCTCAGACCTCTGAGCAGCAGCCCCCTGCAGCCTCATGCCAGAGCTACCATCCCTGAGAGGATACCATGAGGCAAGCTCTCAAGGCAAAATGGAGAACCACTGCTCCTAGAATTTACTGCCACTGCCAGGGTGAACAACTACTGCTGTGGTGTTGCTAAGGTGACCAGGAAAAGACACGAAGCAGCAAGTCCTCTCTCTCTCTCTCACGCATCCTCCCTCTGGAATTCCCTAATGGCAGAGCCTAACGAGGAGCCCTCTCACAAAGCTGGAATGGGGTTCACAGAATGCTTAGCCCTGGCTACAAATGTTGGGTACATAAGGGTGGTCTGAAGCTGAGAAATGTTAGCAAAAATCCGACACACAGCTCCTGTCAAGAGTGTCTGGAAATAATAGAACTCGGTGACTATTTCCAAGACTAAGAGGAAAATGGGAGACCCAATAAGGGTAGAATAGGCTTGGAATAAAAACCGTGGGAGTTGTTTACTGTAATTAGTAATATAGTAACGCAGGTCACTGTGCCCCAATTCAGCCAGTGCTCAAGGGAAATAAGCTTTGTGCATTCTGATGCTGAAAAATTCTCGAACCTTATTTATTCAGCTCTCTGACTATCCAGCTGACCATGCAGCTTAGGTAGTTTTTTTCCCTCATTTTCTATCATTAGTTCCCATCGAACCAGATAACAAGTTTGGATTCTTGAATTTTGACCCTGAAAGCTCTTGCTCAGGTACAAAGTATGTATATTCACCCTCTGGCCTTTTAAATTATATACCTCTCTAACAATAAAGTGGCCCATAGTATTCTATCTTTGTATCACGTTTTCCCACAAGACTGGTGCTGGTCTTAGAGAGGCCTATCCATCCATCTATTTACCCATTCATCAACTCATTCAACATGTGGTTATTTATAACCCTCTGTGTTTGGCATTGTTCTAGACACTGGTGACACAGCAGACAGCAAAACCAGTCTCTGCTGTGATGGAGCCCACATTCTAGTGGGAGGAGAAGGGGAGAGGCAGGAGAGAGGCAGACAATACACGAATAAATACATCATAGGAGGTCATGGAATAAAGGGCCCTATCAAGAATAACACAGCATATGAGAAGGCAGAGAGTGACAGAGATGGAGGAGTACAGAGTGATCAGGAAAGACTGAAAAAATGACAGCTGAGCAGAGATCACAATAAGAATCTTAGGAACATCTATGAAAACAGCAATTGCAGGTCAAGGGAAGAGCAAGTGCAAAGGGGTGAAGCAAAACCTGTGTGGCATGTTGAGGAGAAAAGCAAAGGGCCAGTGACACTGGCAGGACATTGGCCTGGGGTCAGAAGGGGGCTGAGATCAGACAGGGAGAAGGTCACATGGGGCCATCTGAGTCATGTGAAAAACTTTGCAATGCCTCTAAGTGAAATGAGAAGCTACCCGGAAGGGATGAATAGGATACAGAACACAGTCGATTTAAACTTAAAAAAGAATTATCCTGGCTACTGTGTGGGTAAGTCATAGACTCTACAAATCAGTCAATCAGAAGAGATACAGTTGTTGTTTGTACCACTAAGAAATTGAAAAACACTGCTAATTAAATCACTCATAAAGTTTCCTTATGACTCAGGAAATTTCTACACCCATTTAAAGAATTGTTTCTAAATTTATTTAGACTTAGATTTTTAATCATGTATCACTTTTGTGCATATGTAGAAGGAAAATATACATGAAACTAATTGGTTAAAGAATTCTTAAGTCTTTTCATATTCAGAGTCCAGCCCTTCTGAAACACTCTTTCAATTCAAAGTCATCAAGGAAACCAAGATATTCATTCATCGTTTCATGCATTCATTCATTCAACAAATACAATCAAGGGCCTACTTTGCAGCAAGCACTGTTCTCAGTGCTGAGATGCAGTTGAAAATATGACAGATGCAATCACCAACCTCACCAAGCTTACAGGCCAATAGACAAAATGCAAGAAAAGAGAAGGGCAATAATCACAAGGAAGAAGGCAACATCTCTGCAAATTCTCCATCCTCCTAGAGCACTGTTCATAACAGGATCCTTAATGTCAGACAATTGGGTTTGAATCCTGACTCTCCATTTACTATTTATGTGTCCTTGAACAAATTATTTAATCTCCCTGGTCATCAATTTTTTTCTAATATCTACCTCATAGCATTGGTATTAGGATAAAATAAAATAATATATGTAAAACCCTTAATAGAGTTTTGGCTCTCATATGGAATTCACGGTTGCTACATGAGCATATTTTTTTGCATTTAAATATGCTTTATATCGTTCCTAAATTAATTCCTATGCTCATGATACCTTAGATTCTCTGAGCACAACCATAGTGCCTTATTCCTTCCTTCTGTAACCCTTGAGGGATCTTCTAAATGTGTTACACATACGCAAAGTTGTAATAATATGACTACTTTGTTTTCTCACAATTATTCATTGAGTTGACATCTTGTTTTCCTTCCCGTAATTCATAAGATCTCAGAAAAAAAGCATATCTTTCTAACAACTGTGTAAAAGAATTGTTCTTATTTGCCATTCTTTCTCTTTGTCAGAGATAAAAATTGAAGAACTGGAAGGAGATTGAAATACAGGCTCAAAGACACTGAAGGGCATTACTGCAAGCATCTAATAAATTATTGCAAACATGTAAGGAATAATTGCAAAAATCTAAGCTGATTAGGCGGGGCACTGTGGCTCATGCCTGTAATCCCAGCACTTTGGGAGGCCGAGGTGGGTGGATCACGAGGTCAGGAGATCGAGACCATCCTGGCTAACACAGTGAAACCCCAGCTCTACTAAAAAAAAAAAAAAAAATACAAAAAATTAGCCAGGTGTGGTGGCAGGTGCCTGTAGTGCCAGCTACTCGGGAGGCAGAGGCAGGAGAATGGCGTGAACCCAAGAGGCGGAGCTTGCAGTGAGCTGAGATCGCGCCACTGCACTCCAACTTGATTGGATTGAAGGATGCAAAGCATTGTTCCTGGGTGTGTCTGTGAGGGTGTTGCCAAAGGAGGTTAACATCTGAGTCAGTGGAGTGGGAAAGGCAAACCTACCCTCAATCTGGGTGGGCACAGTCTAATCAGCTGCCAGCAAGCCAGAATAAAAGCAGGCAGAAGAACATGAAAAGATGAGACTGGTTTAGTCTTCTTGCCTACATCATTCTCCCGTGCTGGATGCTTTCTGCCCTCAAACATCGGACTCCAAGTTCTTCGGCTTTGGTACTCGGACTGGCTTCCTTGCGCCTCAGCTTGCAGACAGCCTATTGTGGGACTATATGATCGTGTGAGTCAATACTCCTTAATAAAATCACTTTATATATACATCTATCCTATTAGTTCTGTCCCTCTACAGAACCATAACTAAAACAAGCCCACATCGTTTATTTGGTTGTCCCGTGAGTCATTATAATGAATGGTTCTTGATCAGTCTGAGGCATTCCATGTCAAGGGCCCCTTAGCCCTGAAGCCAGAGAGGCTGGTGATCCTATTATTGCAATCTTTGTACTAACAGAATTTAAAGTATCTGTGGACTGGTCATCTTTCTGGTAGTATATTTAAAGGTTTGATTAAGCACTTTTTCTATTTCGAAAAGCCTAACAGAGATGAAGAAAATAGAACTATAATTGTTCCTATTTTTTAAATCATGAATGATGTAAATTGTTTCTTTGTTGATGTTTTCTTGGCCATAAGCTTCTTCAAAGAAAGGTGGATAATCTGTCTCCAAAATGTCATCCCATTCTCTTTCTCTTGTAAATTCTACACCTGACTGAAGACCTCATTTGCCATCTGGCTCATTTGTGAGATTCCAAAAAAAAAACCTGGAGCTACAAACTGGAAAAAATACATCTTTTTATATGTATCCTCTACTAATATGTCAGCATAGTGAATGTATGACCAGCAATATGTCCATGTATGTAAAGGGGCCATTCTGCTACCTACCAACCCTCTGTGTTCCAGAGTCTGTAGATTGCTAGAGATCAGAGCACACAACTCCAACATAAACAGTACTCTATGGTTTCAATATGTTATAAGAGCTTAAGGTGTCTTTGAACTCTGAAATATTTTTAAATAGATGCTAAATATATATGTACTATTTGACTTATTCTCTTCTAAAAGATATTAAAATTATAATGAGAAACTTGAGGTGATATGAATCTAGAAAATGATCATAAATTGTTAATGATTAAAGTTCCATTACAAGCAAATCACTGAAAAACAATGAAGAGATTAATACATTCTTATCCAGGCAACATATGGTCTTTAAAATGAATATATAAAAATGTTTTGTGTTTATACATTTCTAATTTTTCAAAATATTCCAAGCAGCTCAAATTAATTCTTGGCATGTGTTGCCTCTTAAGACATATTCCATCTTTTGAGTCACAAAATAAAATTAATTTTTTTCACTTGAGGTTTTAATTTATGTGGATAATCAGGTGTCAACTGTTTAGAGAAAACCCATTTCATCCAAATTATGGGTAAATGGTATTCTAAGATAACGTTGTATGTTTCTTTCAAAAGTCCTGCCTGTCCTACTTTCCACCCAATTCCTTTCATGTCCTGATCTATGCTATACATTGATTCTTCCATTTTTAACTTTCCAAGGAATACTGTGAAGCCAAGGCTAGAAATGCCTGGTACAAGTTCACACAAGGTTCCCAATTTTCTCTGAAATTTTCCAATCTACTACATATATTTATTGACAATGACAAAGATAATATCTTTTATTTACTTAAATGTCATTCAATTGTCTTGCACTATCGTGCTTTCACAGTACTTTCACACTGATTACCTTATTTAATTTTCACATCAACTCTGGAACAGGCAGGGCAATAATACTATATTCATTTTTATAAATTACATAGTTGTTAAGGATTGCTACTCAAAATACAACCCAGACCTGCTAACCCACAGCACACAATGTTTTCCGTGATGTCGTAGGTGGAAATAATTTGAGTTTTCATATTGCATGTACCTCAGTTGGAATTCTATTTCCACTCTTTACTAGCTAGGTGAATGTGACTTTAAGTAAACTTCTTAATACCCTTTTTGTGCCTCAGTTTCCTCATCAGCAAGGTAGAAATAATAAATACATGTATAAAATACCTGGCACAGTTCTCCACGTACCATAAGTTTTTAACAAATAGTTATTGTGAGAATACTACTGAGTACATAGACAATACTCCATAAATTCAAGTTTCTTCTTCTCCAGGTAGATGACATCATGGGTCATTGAAAATGAGACTGTCACTAAATGAAACATTTTGGGAGTAAAAAATATTTACAAATTGAGCTGAACAATTACCAATAATAAGTTAACATTTATTGGGCACCTATTATCTGCCACACTCTGTCAATTCTGAAGGGCTTTATCTGTAAAGCTGGGTGCTATTCTTATCTCCAGTTTTTACAGTAAGAAAACGAGGCACAAATAGTTAAGTAACAACCTAAAATCACACAACAAAGAGTAACAGAACTAAGATCATAATCAGTAAATCTGTTTCCAGAGTCCTCCAACTATAGGTCAATTTCAATATCAAATGCTTTGTCCAAATGATTATAGCAAATAAATAAAGCCAACTCTTTATAGAATGAAGCCCTGTTTCATCATGTACATTTGTAATAATTAGTTTCTGTCTGTGTGTCATTTCACTGTCTAAACTTTGTAAACCAACATTATCAATACCTTGACCAAAGGTAAAACATTACTCTGGAGAACAAGTAGGTCAACATCTATTTTTTTAACCATAGACCTTTTTTCTAGCAATTTTTAAACTATCGACTAAAATTCTGTCTTTAAATATTATGACAAAGGAAAGAAAAGTTTCTCTCAAGTCAGTTGAGAGGGTATCACACCAATTTCTTGCTCAAAAATCTTCAATGCCTTTATTTTTCCTACAGAATTAAGTTCAGATTCCTTAGCCTGTCACTCAGAACCCTTTACAGTCAACTACTTAGTTTTTAAGTTTTATCTCCCTCTACTAACAGTCTGAAATCTACACTCTTCTACTTTTACTTTCAAATTGTTGTCTCTTCCATGTTTCTGTAGTTATTCTTATATCCAGAATGCCATCTTGACTTTCTCTATTGACCTTACCCATTCTCCAAAGCGTATACAAAATGAACAACCCTTCTGTGAGTTTTGCCTTTTTCCACCATCTTTGAGGGGTCTTTGCCTCTGAATTCTGGGAGCACACCAACCACTCCCATCATTTGATGTGTATCCTCACATTGATTGATCACCTACAATGTTCCAGCTGCTCTAAATGCATGTTAGTATTCAGTCTTCACTAAGATTTATTTTATTTAGGAAGGAATCAAAGTTGAGAGACCTAATTTTCCAAAGATATTTAGTTATTAAAAAGTAGATTGGAGCTCTCTAGACTCCTCCTCTCTGGGCAGGATGTCTCTGAAAGAAAAGCGGCAGCCCCAGTAAGGGGCTTATAGATAAAACTCCCATCTCCCTGGGACAGAGCACCTGGGCGAAGGGGCAGTTGTGGGCACAGCTTCAGCAGACTTAAACTTTCCTGCCTGGTGACTCTGAAGAGAGCAGCAGATCTCCCAGCACAGTGCTTGAGCTCTGTCTGCTAAGGGACAGAATGCCTCCTCAAGTAGGTCCCTGACACCCGTGCCTCCTGACTGGGAGAAACCTTCCAGCAGGGGTCGACAGACACCTCATACAGGAGAGCTCTGGCTGGCATCTGGCAGGTGCCCCTTTGGGAAGAAGCTACCAGAAGAAGGAACAGGTAGCAATCTTTGCTGTTCTGCAGCTTCTGCTAGGGATACCCAGGCAAACAGGGTCGGGAGTGGACCTCCAGCAAACTCCAGCAGACCTGCAGCAGAGGGGCCTGTTAGAAGGAAAACTAACAAACAGAAAGGAATAGTGTCAACATTAACAAAAAGGACGTCCACTCAGAAACCCCATCCGAAGGTCACCAACATCAAAGACCAAAGGTAGATAAATACAGGAAGATGAGGAAAATCCAGCACAAAAAGGCCGAAAATTCCAAAAACCAGAACACCTCTTCTCCTCCAAAGGATCACAACTCCTTGCCAGCAAAGGAACATAACTGGACAGAAAATGAGTTTAATGAATTGACAGAAGAAGACTTCAGAAGGTGGGTAATAACAAACTCCTCCAAGCTAAAGGAGCATGTTCTAACCCAATGCAAGGAAGCTAAGAACCTTGAAAAGAAGGTTAGAGGAATTGCTAACTAGAATACCCAGTTTAGGGGAGAATATAAATGACCTGATGGAACTGAAAAACATAGCACGAAAACTTCCTGAAGCATACACATGTATCAATAGCTGAATTGATCAAGTGGAAGAAAGGATACCAGAGACTGAAGATTAACTTAATGAAATAAAGCGTGAAGACAAGATTAGAGAAAAATGTATGAAAGGGAACAAACATTCTCTTTTTTTGTTGTGTCTCTGCCAGGCTTTGGTATCAGGATGATGCTGGCCTCAAAATGAGTTAGGGAGGATTCCCTCTTTTTCTGTTGATTGGAATAATTTCAGAAGGAATGGTACCAGCTCCTCCTTGTACCTCTGGTAGAATTCGGCTGTGAATCCATCTGGTCCTGGACTTTTTTTGGTTGGTGAGCTATTAATTATTGCCTCAATTTCAGAGCCTGTTATTAATCTATTCAGAGATTCAACTTCTTCCTGGTTTAGTCTTGGGAGGGTGTATGTGTCGAGGAATTTATCCATTTCTTCTAGATTTTCTAGTTTATTTGCATGGAGGTGTTTATAATATTCTCTGATGGTAGTTTGTATTTCTGTGGGATCGGCGGTGATATCCCCTTTATCATTTATTATTGCATCTATTTGATTCTTCCCTCTTTTCTTCTTTATTAGTCTTGCTAGTGGCCTATCAATTTTGTTGATCTTTTCAAAAAACCAGCTCCTGTATTCACTGATTTTTTGAAGGGTTTTTTGTGTCCCTATTTCCTTCAGTTCTGCTCTGATCTTAGTTATTTCTTGCTTTCTGTTAGCTTTTGAATGTGTTTGCCCTTGCTTCTCTAGTTCTTTTAATTGTGATGTTAGGGTGTCAATTTTAGACCTTTCCTGCTTTCTCCTGTGGGCATTTAGTGCTATAAATTTCCCTCTACACACTGCTTTGAATGTGTCTCAGAGATTCTGGTATGTAGTGTCTTTGTTCTCGTTGGTTTCAAAGAACATCTTTATTTCTGCCTTCATTTCATTATGTACCCAGTAGTCATTCAGGAGCAGTTTGTTCAGTTTCCATGTAGTTGAGCGGTTTTGAGTGAGTTTCTTAATCCTGAGATCTAGGATTGATTGCACTGTGGGCTGAGAGACAGTTTGTTATAATTTCTGTTCTTTTACATTTGCTGAGGAGTGTTTTACTTCCAACTATGTGGTCAATTTTGGAATAAGTGTGGTGTGGTGCTGAGAAGAATGTATATTCTGTTTATTTGGGGTGGAGAGTTCTGTAGATGTCTATTAGGTCCGCTTGGTGCAGAGGTGAGTTCAATTCCTGGATATCCTTGTTAACTTTCTGTCTCATTGATCCATCTAATGTTGACAGTGGGGTGTTAAAGTCTCCCTTTATTATTGTGTGGGAGTCTAAGTCTCTTTCTAGGTCTCTAAGAACTTGCTTTATGAATCTGGGTGCTCCTGTATTGGGTGTATATATATTTAGGATAGTTAGCTCTTCTTGTTGAATTGATCCCTTTACCATTATGTAATGGCCTTCTTTGTCTCTATTGATCTTTGTTGGTTTAAAGTCTGTTTTATCAGAGACTAGGACTGCAACCCCTGCCTTTTTTTGTTTTCCATTTCCTTGGTAGATCTTCCTCCATCCCTTTATTTTGAGTCTATGTGTGTCTCTGCACTTGAGATGGGTTTCCTGAATACAGCACACTGGTGGATATTGAGTCTTTATCCAGTTTGCCAGTCTGTGTCTTTTAATTGGAGCATTTAGCCCATTTACATTTCACGTTAATATTGTTATGTGTGAATTTGATCCTGTCATTATGATGTTAGCTGGTTATTTTGCTCGTTAGTTGATGCAGTTTCTTCCTAGCCTCAATGGTCTTTACAATTTGGCATGTTTTTGCAGTGGCTGGTACCGGTTTTCCTTTCCATGTTTAGTGCTTCCCTCAGGAGCTCTTTTAGGGCAGGCCTGGTGGTGACAAAATCTCTCAGCATCTGCTTGTCTGTCAAGTATTTTATTTCTCCTTCACTTATGAAGCTTAGTTTGGCTGGACATAAAATTCTGGGTTGAAAATTCTTTTCTTTAGGAATGTTGAATATTGGCGCCCACTCTCTTCTGGCTTGTAGAGTTTCTGCCAAGAGATCAGCTGTTAGTCTGATGGGCTTCCCTTTGTGGGTAACCCGACCTTTCTCTCTGGCTGCCCTTAACATTTTTTCCTTCATTTCAACTTTGGTGAATCTGACAATTATGTGTCTTGGAGTTGCTCTTCTCAAAGAGTATCTTTGTGGCATTCTCCGTATTTCCTGAATTTGAGTGTTGGCCTGCCTTGCTAGATTGGGGAAGTTCTCCTGGATAATATCCTGCAGAGTGTTTTCCAACTAGTTTCCATTCTCCCCGTCACTTTCAGCTACGTCAATCAGACGTAGATTTGGTCTTTTCACATAGTCCCATATTTCTTGGAGGCTTTGTTCATTTCTTTTTATTCTTTTTTCTCTAAACTTCTATTCTCACTTCATTTCATTCATTTGATCTTCCATCACTATCCCTGATGAACATCAATGCAAAAATCCTCAATAAAATACTGGCAAACCGAATCCAGCAGCACATCAAAAAGCTTATCCACCATGATCAAGTGGGCTTCATCCCTGGGATGCAAGGCTGGTTCAACATACGCAAATCAATAAACATAATCCAGCATATAAACAGAACCAACAATAAAAACCACATGATTATCTCAATAGATGCAGAAAAGGCCTTTGACAAAATTCAACAACACTTCATGCTAAAAACTCTCAATAAAGTAGGTATTGATGGGATGTATCTCAAAATAATAAGAGCTATCTATGACAAACTCACAGCCAATATCATACTGAATGGGCAAAAACTGGAAGCATTCCTTTTGAAAACTGGCACAAGACAGGGATGCCCTTTCTCACCACTCCTATTCAACATAGTGTTGGAAGTTCTGGCCAGGGCAATCAGGCAGGAGAAAGAAATAAAGGGTATTCAATTAGGAAAAGAGGAAGTCAAATTGTCCCTGTTAGCAGATGACATGATTGTATATTTAGAAAACCCCATTATCTCAGCCCAAAATCTCCTTTAGCTGATAGGCAACTTCAGCAAAGTCTTAGGAAACAAAATCAATGTGCAAAAATCACAAGCATTCTTATACACCAATAGCAGACAAACAGAGAGCCAAATCATGAGTGAACTCCTATTCACAATTGCTTCAAAGAGAATAAAATACCTAGGAATCCAACTTACAAGGGATGTGAAGGACCTCTTCAAGGATAACTACAAACCACTGCTCAATGAAATAAAAGAGGATACAAACAAATGGAAGAACATTCCATGCTCATGGATAGGAAGAATCAATATCATGAAAATGGCCATACTGCCCAAGGTAATTTATAGATTCAATGCCATCCCCATCAAGCTACCAATGACTTTCTTCACAGAATTGGAAAAAACTACTTTAAAGTTCATATGGAACAAAAAAAGAGCCCACATTGCCAAGTCAATCCTAAGCCAAAAGAACAAAGCTGGAGGCATCACGTTACCTGACTTCAAACTATACTACAAGGCTACAGTAACCAAAACAGCATGGTACTGGTACCAAAACAGAGATATAGACCAATGGAACAGAACAGAGCCCTCAGAAATAATGCTGCATATCTAAAACCATCTGATCTTTGACAAACCTGAGAAAAACAAGAAATGGGGAAAGGATTCCCTATTTAATAAATGGTGCTGGGAAAACTGGCTAGCCATATGTAGAAAGCTGAAACTGGATCCCTTCCTTACACCTTATACAAAAATTAATTCAAGATGGATTAAAGACTTAAACGTTAGACCTAAAACCATAAAAACCCTAGAAGAAAACCTAGGCAATACCATTCAGGACACAGGCATGGGCAAGGACTTCATGTCTAAAACACCAAAAGCAATGGCAACAAAAGCCAAAATTGACAAATGGGATCTAATTAAACTCAGGAGCTTCTGCACAGCAAAAGAAACTACCATCAGAGTCAACAGGCAACCTACAAAATGGGAGAAAATTTTTGCAATCTACTCATCTGACAAAGGGCTAATATCCAGAATCTACAATGAAGTCAAACAAATTTACAAGAAAAAAAAACCAACCCCATCAAAAAGTGGGCGAAGGATATGAACAGACACTTCTCAAAAGAAGACATTTATGCAGCCAAAAGACACAGGAAAAAATGCTCATCATCACTGGTCATCAGAGAAATGCAAATCAAAACCACAATGAGATACCATCTCACACCAGTTAGAATGGTGATCATTAAAAAGTCAGGAAACAACAGGAGCTGGAGAGGATGTGGAGAAATAGGAACACTTTTACACTGTTGGTGGGACTGTAAACTAGTTCAACCATTGTGGAAGTCAGTGTGGCGATTCCTCAGGGATCTAGAACTAGAAATACCATTTGACCCAGCCATCCCATTACTGGGTATATACCCAAAAGATTATAAATCATGCTGCCAGAAAGACACATGCACATGTATGTTTATTGTGGCACTATTCACAATAGCAAAGACTTGGAACCAACCGAAATCTCCAACAATGATAGACTGGATTAAGAAAATGTGGCACATATACACCACAGAATACTATGCAGCCATAAAAAATGATGAGTTCATGTCCTTTGTAGGGACATGGATGAAGCTGGAAACCATAACTCTCAGCAAACTGTCACAAGGACAAAAAACCAATCACCACATGTTCTCAATCATAGGTGGCAATTGAACAATGAGAACACATGGACACAGGAATGGGAACATCACACACCGGGGCCTGTTGTGGGGTATTGTGGGGGGAGGGATAGCATTTGGAGATTTACCTAATGTTAAATGACGAGTTACTGGGTGCAGCACACCAACATCGCACATGTATACATATGTAACTAACCTGCACATTGTGCACATGTACCCTAAAACTTAAAGCATAATAAATAACAAAAAAAAAGAGAAAAATAAAAGGAACGAACAAATCCTCTGAGAAATATAGAACTATGTGAAAAGACCAAATCTACGTTTGATGGGTGTACCTGAAAGTGATGGGGAGAATGGAACCAAGTTGGAAAACATTCTTCAGGATATGATCCAGGAGAACTTCCCCAGCCTACTAAGACAGGCCAACATTCAAATTCAGGAAGTACAGAGAACACCACAAAGACACTCCTCGAGAAGAGCAACCCCAAAACACATAATCATCAGATTCACCAAGGTTGAAATGAAGGAAAAAATATTAAGGGGAGCTAGAGAGAAAAGTCGGGTTACCCACAAAGGGGAGACCATCAGACTAACAGTGGATCTCTCTGCAGAAACTCTACATGCCAGAAGAGAGTAGGGGCCAATATTCAACATTCTTAAAGAAAAGAATTTTCAATCCAGAATTTCATATCCAGCCAAACTAAGCTTCATAAGCAAAGGAGAAATAAAATCCTTTACAGACAAGCAAATGCTGAGAGACCAGGCCTGCCTTAAAAGAGCTCCTGAAGGAAGCATTAATATGGAAAGGAAAAACCCATACTAGCCACTGCAAAAACATACCAAATTGTAAAGACTATCAACACTATGAAGAAACTGCATCAACTAATGAGCAAAATAACCAGCTAGCATCATAATGACAGGATCAAATTCACACTAACAATATTAACCTCAAATGTCAACAAGCTAAATGCCCCAATTAAAAGACACAGACTGGCAAATTGGATAAGCAGTCAAGAACCATTGGTGTGCTGTATTCAGGAGACCCATCTCACAGACAAAGACATACATCGGCTCAAAATGAAGGGATGGAGGAGAATTTACCAAGTAAATGGAAAGAAAAAAAAGCAGGGGTTGTAATTCTAGTCTCTGATAAAACAGACTTTAAACCAATAAAGATCAAAAAAGACAAAGGAAGGGCATTATGTAATGGTAAAGGGATCAATGCAACAAGAAGGGCTAACTATCCTAAATATATATGCACCCAATACAGGAGCACCCAGATTCATAAAGCAAGTTCTTAGAGAACTTCAAAGAGACTTAGAATCTCACACAATAAGAGTGGGAGACTTTAACACCCCACTGTCAATATTAGACAGATCAACAAGACAGAAAATTAACAAGGATATTCAGGACTTGAACTCAGCTCTGGATTGAGCAGACCTAATAGACATCTCCACCCCAAATCAACAGAATATACCTTCTTCTCAGCACCTCATGGCACTTATTCTAAAATTGACCACATAATTGGAAGTGAAACACTCCTCAGCAAATGCAAAAGAACGGAAATCATAACAGTCTCTCAGACCACAGTGCAATCAAATTAGAACCCAGGATTAAGAAACTCATTCAAAATTGCACAACCACAAGGAAACTGAACAACCTGCCCCTGAGTGACTACTGGGTACATAACGAAATGAAGGCAGAAATAAATAAGTTCTTTGAAACCGATGAGAACAAAGACACAGTGTACCAGAATCTCTGGGACACAGCTAAAGCAGTGTTTAGAGGGAAATTTATAGCACTAAATGCCCACAGGAGAAAGTAGAAAAGATCTAAAATCAACACCCTAACATCAGAATTAAAAGAACTAGAGAAGCAAGGGCAAACAAATTCAAAAGCTAGCAGAAGGCAACAAATAACTAAGATCAGAGCAGACCTGAAGGAGATAAGAGACATGAAAAACCCTTAAAAATATCAACGAATCCAGGAGCTGGTTTTTTGAAAAGATTAACAAAATATATACACAGCTAGCCAGACAAATAAAGAAGAAAATAGAGAAAAATCAAATAGACACAATAAAAATTGATAAAGGGATATCATCACTGATCCCACAGAAAGACAAACCACCATCAGAGAATACTATAAACATCTCTATGCAAATAAACTAGAAAATCTAGAAGAAATGGATAAATTCCTGGACACATACATGCTCCCAAGACTAAACCAGGAAGAAGTTGATCCCTGAATAGACCAGTAACAAGTTCTGAAATTGAGGCAGTAATTAATAGCCTACCAACCAAAAAAACCACAGGACCAGATAGATTCACTGCCGAATTCTACCAGAGGTACAAACAGGAGCTGGTACCATTCCTTCTGAAATCATTCCAAATAATAAAAAAAGAGGGACTCCTCCCTAACTCATTTTAAGAGACCAGCATCATCCTGATACTAAAACCTGGCAGAGACACAACAAAAAAAGAAAATTTCAGGCCAATATCACTGATGAACATCAATGCAAAAATCCTCAATAAAATACTGGCAAACCGAATCCAGCAGCACATCAAATAGCTTATCCACCATGATCAAGTCGGCTTCATACCTGGGCTGCAAGACTAGTTTAACTTATGCAAATCAATAAACGTAATCCATCACATAAACAGAACCAATGACAAAAACCACATGATTATCTCAATAGATGCAGAAAAGGCCTTTGTTAAATTCGACGCCGCTTCATGCTAAAAACTCTCAATAAACCAGGTATTGATGGAATATATCTCAAAATAATAAGAGCTATTTATGACAAACCCACAGCCAGTATCACACTGAAAGGGCAAAAACTGGAAGCATTCCCTTTGAAAACCAGCACAAGACAAGGATGCCCTCTCTCTCCATTCCTGTTCAACACAGAATTGGAAGTTCTGGCCAGGGCAATCAGGCAAGAGAAAGAAATACAGTGTATTCAAAAAGAAAGACAGGAAGTCCAATTGTCTCTGTTTGCAGATGACATGACTGTATATCTAGAAAACCCCACTGTCTCAGCCCAAAATCTCCTTCAGCTGATAAGCAACTTCAGCCAAGTCTCAGGATACAAAATCAATGTGTAAAAATCAGAAGCATTCCTATACACCAATCATACACAAACAGAGAGCCAGATTACGAGTGAACTCCCATTCACAATGGCTACAAAGAGAATAAAATACCTAGGAATCCAACTTACTTACAAGGGATGTGAAGGACCTCTTCAAGAACTACAAACCACTGCTCAAGGAAATAAAAGAGGACACAAACACATGGAAAAACATTCTATGCTCATGGATCGGAAGAATCAATATCGTGAAAATGGCCATACTGCCCAAAGTAATTTAGAGATTCAATGCTATCCCCATCAAGCTACCATTAACTTTCTTCACAGAATTAGAAAAAACTACTTTAAATTTGATACGGAACCAAAAATTAGGCTGTATAGCCAAGAAAATCCTAAGCAAAAAGAACAAAGCTGTAGGCATCACACTACCTGACTTCAAACTATACTACAAACAGCATGGTACTGGTACCAAGACAGATATATAGAGCAATGGAACAGAACAGAGGCCTCAGAAATAATGACACATATCTACAATCATCTGATCTTTGACAAACCCGACAAAACAAGCAATGAGGAAAGGATTCCCTATTTAATAAATGGTGCTGGGAAAACTGGCTAGTCATATGCAAAAAACACAGAAACTGGACCCCTTCCTTACACCTTATACAAAAATTAAGCCAAGATAAATTAAAGACTTAAGTGTAAGACCTAAAGCCATAAAAACCCTAGAAGAAAACCTGGGCAATACCATTCAGGACATAGGCATGGGCAAAGACTTCATGACTAAAACACCAAAAGCAATCTCAACAAAAGCCAAAATTGACAAATGGGATCTAATTAAACTAAAGAGCTTCTGCACAGCAAAAGAAACTATCATCAGAGTAAACAGGCAACCTACAGAATGGCAGAAAATTTTTGCAACCTATTCATCTGAAAAAGGGCTAATATCCAGAATCTACAAAGAACTTAAAGAAATTTACAAGAAAACAAAATCCCATCAAAAAGTGGGTGAAGGATATGAACAGACACTTCTCAAAAGAAGATATTTATGCGGCCAAAAAACATATGAAAAAAAGCTCATCATCACTGGTCATTAGGGAAATGCAGATCAAAACTGCAATGAGATACCATCTCATGCCAGTTAGAATGGCGATCATTAAAAAGTCAGGAAACAACAGATGCTGGAGAGGATGTGGAGAAATAGGAAAGCTTTTACACTGTTGGTGGGAGTGTGAATTAGTTCAACCATTGTGGAAGACAGTGTGGCGATTCCTCAAGGATCTAGAACCAGAAATACCATTTGACCCAGCCATCCCATTACTGGGTATATACCCAAAGGATTATAAATCATTCTACTATAAAGATGCATGCATACATATGTTTATTGCAGCACTATTCACAATAGCAAACACTTGGAACCAACCCAAATGCCCATCAATAATAGACTGGATAAAGCAAATGTGGCACATATACACCATGGGATACTATGCAACTATAAAAAAGGATGGGTTCATGTCCTTTGCAGGGACATGAATGAAGCTGGAAACCATCGTTCTCAGCAAACTAACACAGGAACAGAAAACCAAACACCGCATGTTCTCACTCATAAGTGGGAGGTGAACAATGAGAACACATGGACACAGGGAGGACATCACACACCATGGCCCGCCAGGGGGTTAGAGGCTAGGGGAGAGATAGCATTCAAGAAATACCTAATGTAGATGACAGGTTGATGGGTGCAGCAAACCAACATGGCATGTGTATGCCTATGTAACAAACCTGCATGTTCTTCACATGTATCCCAGAACTTAAAGTATAATTTTAAAAAAGTAGGTTGGAGATTCATATTTAAAGTGAAACTAAGCCAAAATTTGTATTATTTTTCATAATAATTTCTAAAATGGAATCTAGGTTTCACCTTTTAAGCCAATCTGATCAACTTCTCATGGCACTACCTTGAGAAAAACTCTAAGGTATACTAAGACACAGTGGGTCTCAGTGCCATAATCCATCAGTGAATGTGGGGACAGGCAGCAGGCACAGAGAGTGAGGAGTGTGCCCAGCTCTGACATAAAGAACAACAATATGTTGATGCAATATCAAGAAGTTGCTTCTCTCCTGGGCTTCCCTGTAGCCATTATCAGCTATTACCCAACTCAGATACTCTACAGTCATTTTCAACATTTTTCTTCCTTTCTGTGTCCCATTGCCAAGTCTTTAAAAGCCAGGCACTCATTTTTCAAGCCCCCTTTCATAAGGCCAGGGGTTGCTGTATAACGTAGTTCTTACCAATAAGATGTAAAGAGATAATTGCCATCATCTTCATGAGCATCATGAAAATATTTTCCTCTCTGAACAGAGAAACAGATGAAGAAGAATGTCTTCCTCTACCACCAGCATCCTCCCCCACCCTCCGCCCTGTTTTTTTGTTGTTGATTTTTGTTTTTTGAGACGGAGTCTCGCTCTGTCGCCCAGGCTGGAGTGCCAGTGGCGCAATCTTGGCTCACTGCAACCTCTGCCTCCCAGGTTCAAGCGATTCTCCTGCTTCAGCCTCCCGAGTAGCTGGGATTACAGGCACCCTGCCCCCACTCCCGGCTAATTTTTGTATTTTTAGTAGAGACGAGGTTTCACCATGTTGGCCAGGCTGGTCTCCTAACCTCAAGTGATCCTCCTAACCTCAAGTGATCCGCCCGTCTTGGCCTCCCAAAGTGCTGGGATTATATGCATGAGCCACCACACCCAGCCTCCTCCCCGCCTTTTTTAAAACCCATTACCATCCTTGCTTTCTGATTTGGACTGGCATTGAAGATATGATTATTAGGAATCTGACAGCCGTCTTGTGATCATGAAGGAAGATATTAGCAACGTGATAAAAATAGCGTAGAGGAGGATGAAAGGAGTCTGGATGTCCTGGGGACTTGTTGAGCTACTAAACCCACCCTGATATTGCCCAGCTTCCGTTCTTCGTGGTATAAACAATGCATGGCTTTGTGGTTTCATCTACTGTGAGTTAAGTCTTCTGCTCCTTGCTATCAAGTGTATGCTAAAACCAATACACCAGCAAATGAGATGCAGGAATAACTGCCTGTATGCTCTGCCATTTTTGCGACGTAGACACCACCTAGAACAAGAAAATTATTGCATCTCTGAATGACATTTTTGTAAAGCTATAGAAGCAAAAACACAAGTTTAAAAGACCTAGATTTTAATTGTTAGAGTCAGATTCTTGAGAAAATTTCTGATGGCCTTGAAGCCAACAGTTTATACAGTGAAGCAGGACAAGGAGAAATCTATTTGAGTGTTGTTTCCTCCCTGCACACAGAGAAAATCAGAACATTTTCTAGAGAGGATTGGGAATGGAGAAGAAGACAGCAGATGCTAATGTTGGGCTCTGCTTCCTGGCTTTCCCTTCCTACAGGGTTGACCCACTGATGGGGTGGATAAAATAGGCTTGGGGATCTGAATGTACAAAGGACTTGCCCCACACTTCCTGCCTAGAACTCAGAGATGAGACGGCCTTCAAGAATGCCTTGCAGCAACGTGGGTAGACAGCATTGGGTTCAGAATAGGGGCACAGCATAGCCATAGCAAAACCAACTCATCTCAGGTCTTGGAAGAGACTTTAAAAAGCTCCCAAGCTTCCCCCAAAAAGGAGCTCAAAGGACAGCAGAGAATTAAGAGCTGGAATGCAGCAGGAATTCACATCCCCATATCAGAGACTCAGAAAGTGATTATGTCAGATAAATGGAAGAAAAATAAGTAGAAAGAGAATCATTCAGGCAGACTGAATTTAAAAATAAATTACCCTGAAATGAGAAGTTTAGAGTTTTTTCGTTCTTGTCCTATATAGAACAAAAGATCTATGTTAATTTATCTTGTAAAGAAAGTTTTGTTTCGTGCATCCGAGTTGATAATGTAAAATTTAAAGTTGCTTCAGACAATGTGACAACCCTGGAGTATAATACATTAGGACTCATCTCTCTGAATGAACAGCAACTTTGCAAAAGAGGAAACAGGGCTGCCTGTTCTATTACTGTCACGTCTGATTTTTATTTGTATATGACTTGACCAGCCTTTATAGCTCTCACCACACAGCATTTCCGTGCTCAATAATGGACCTGTTCAAAGGAAGCCACATCACTCCACTTGATTTGCTTCTGATACCAGTTCCAGGGGTATCAATCTGTCTTGAGTAATGTCTTATTGTTGACAGAGAGGCTTCTTGACTCACTGTAGGTGACTTTTTATGCCCTTTAAAGTTCTGAAAAGCCCATAAAGAGAATGTTTAAATTACAACTTATACACAACAGAAGAGAGTCTGGAGCAGCCACACAGGCAACTGCATAATATTAGAAGGACTGTGGACATGGAATCAGACTACACAGTTCTCATAGCCGACTGGGTGTATTACTCTTTCCTCAATTTCCTCATATGTGAAACAGTAAGGCTGATATCTACCTAGCATAGTTTTCTGAAGATTTTATAAGAGATAAAGCACTTAACCTTGCTAACCCATAGAAGAAATGTAATAAATATCAGAAAAAGAAGAGATTTTTTTCTCCCTTCTTTTGTTATTTCATGCTATAAATTTTACCATTTTCTGGGTTTAAGTACAATGTGTTTATGCTAAGGTTAAACACAGTGTCTTCATCTTTTAGTCATTCTAATTAATTTCAGCATTGACTACACCCAGTGGCCCCTGTAGATAATAACAGGACCAACCACTAAACATTAAACTCTCAAGCACCCACCTGTAATCACTTAAACAGCTAGAGGTGGCTCCACTGATCGTCATTAAACAGATGTTCATTCTGTATCAAAAGTGTACCAATATCATCCTGAAGCCCAGAAAATAGAAAAGAAGATAGGACAGCCTCTGTTACCCAGTGGCAAAAATATGACGGGCCTATATGAGGCTAAGATAAAGGATATAAAACTCAAAACCAAGAGTGATGAGCAAGGAGACTGTGTTAGACTGTTTCAATAATTAAGGTGAGAAATGATGGTGGCCTGAAGTGTGATTTTCATGGTGGAGATGGGGAGAAATAGATAGTTTAAAAACTGTTAAAAAGGAGCATTGGCAGAACTAATTAATTGAACAGATGCAGATAGCAGGTAGGCTGGGTGGGGGGAGGGAGGTGTTACATATGACAACATGACATATTTTATTAATACTAATTGAAGGCCTCTATCGCGGAATCACTTACTGAGGTGACTTGGGAGATACAGAGAGGTAAAGTCACATTCCTGGCTCCCAAGAAATGTATAGTACATTTAAAGGGATAAGACATAACAACATCTTCTTAGTATCTGCTCTAGTTTATTATTTTATTTTTTAGGGCCCTATTCTGTTCTCAAAAAAATTTAAAAAGTAGTAAGGATGAAAAGGGGTAGGGCATCTGGGAAAAACTTTGGAGAAGCCTCAGGAACATCCCGCTTGAAACCTCCAGCCAATTATTTTAGTCTTATAGAGAGAGTGGATTAAATGAATAGGTTGTGTCCCTATTTTTGAGAAGCCTGGGTGCTTCGTCTAAGAGCTATTTTCATTTCCATAAAAAGGAAGAGAAATTGCAGTATCTAAAAGTAGTGTTTGAAAGTCACTCCTTAAGAATTATATCGAGTCAAAACAGTTTCATTTAAAGCCCTTAATATTTGAACATTGTTATTTATTTTTGCTGTTTGGATTTTTATGTGCATGTTTGTGTATCTATGAAAAACTGTTCCATTCATGTCTCAAATGAAATAAAAGAAGATGGCTGTGATGTATTAGTATGGGTTCTCAATTTCTGTCCTAGGTAAGATGAAAAGCATGAAGATGCCTCCTTCAATCCCAGTCATGGCCACAGTCTCCTTGTCATACTCATATAGGCTCTACCTCAAGTTGTGGGCAAACTTCTGTACCCGCCTGTCATGAAACTCTGCTTTTTCTATGCTATCTCTAGGGCCCGAAGACTGTATGGACAGCTGCAGACCACCGCATTCTGGAAGAGGGGCCAGATCCATTGTGGAGTATATTTGGCATTGAGTTGATAGAGAATAAAGGAGAAAAACTTCCTGAGTAGCTCCAGTCTTACCAACCCAGCTTCTGTTTCAAAGTGAATTCATGATCAACCGTGGTCTCACCTGGAGTCATTAGTCCAGAGAACATCCCAACAAAGAAGGTGTAGGAAGTTTTCCTAAACCTAATTTATAGATCAAAAAACAAGACAGAGAGAGAACAAAGTTAGGAAATAAATGGGAATTTGGAGGAGCCCGGGTCAAGCAGAAGTAAGCCCAAGAATGCAAGGGAAAGGTCTGAGGTATAATAGTACAGGTCTGAGACAGGAAGAGCTACTGAATAAGCAGAGCAAGAAAGTGCAGAGGGCAGTAAGGAATCTTTTCAGACGCTTTTCTTCTACTCCAACCCCAATTAGATACACATGGGCATTGGTAATTTTGCCTTCTGAATCTCTGGGATAATACTTCAACCACATCATTTGCCCTGGGGAGAGGGTCTTTGAAATTAGCATAATAGCTCTGATTTCCTGCCAAATGGTTAATCAGAAGGCGACCTAATACATAAAGAGCAGGAATCTATTGTTCTCATAGACGCCTTATGCCTTGGATAAGACATAATTCTAACTTGCTATTACCCCCTTCTCTGATTTTACACTAACTAGGGATATAACAGCCACCTCAAACGTCCTCAGATAGTCCACATCCCAGCAATAGCCGACTTTGCCAAATTGGGGCAGAAATTTCACCTTTATCTCACAGAGTTCAATGAATGTGTTGCCAAGGGACATTTTGAGTGCCAGTTCACTAATTTTACAGAAACTCTGTAATTGGTTGGAATTGCTAAGGTCAGGGATTGTACATTTCTTGTCACCTTCCTTCAGAGTGCTAATTTCTGTTTTCTCTCTCGGATGCATTCTATAGATCAAACGGCAGATGCATTCTCTTGCAGTGGTGAATAAAGGCCATTCTTGGACAGGCCCAGTTGCTCTACTAAGTTAGAAGGAATCTCCTTTTTGGCTGACATATAATCAATCAGCATGCATTCAGTTTAGAGCAATGACTCTTCTGTAAGTGACAAGAGACTGGATTTGTTAATTTTGCTTTTGGCAAATGTACCTTAATATGGATATTTCTAAGATTCTTGGCAGCAATATAATTTAAAACATAGTTTAGTGTGACAATACAAGAGCATGATGTTCTGATTCTGATAAAATTTTGTCACATATGAGAGAAGGAAGAAGAAAAAAAGGTTAGTAGTTCAGATAAGAGAAAATAATTGGCTGAAAAGCTTTTATATTTGAGAATGATATAAAAGTGGAAATTGAAATCATTGACATGAACTGAGAACTTTGAAAGACCTTTCCTCTGGAACTGCAATTGCCCAGCTGTGCCTGACATGATCCCATCTGAAGTCAGGGGTCATGATATAAACCTCTCATCTCTGATTTTCCGCTAACCAGGGCTCCAATGGACATCTCAGACTTCCTCAGAACCCCTACGCTCTCCAACAGCTGACTTTGATACTTTGCTTGTTATGAATCAGGGCAGCAATTTGATCACCTTCTCATATAGTCCAATAAATATGTTGTCAAGTAAAGTAAAAAGATAGCTCAAGAAATTTTTACTAGATATAATTGCATTTGGATCACATCCAACTATGCATGAAAACAGCACAGATATCACCTAAGACTCTTACTAATGAAAGTTCCCCAGAAAATATCTTAGTGCAGTGATTCTCAAAGTTGTGGTATATATCGGAATCACCTGGGGAACTTGTTAAAATGCAGAAGCCCAGGCTTTTGTCTACTTGATGAACCTGAGCCTCTATTCTTTATTAACTCCCCCAGGTAATTCTAAAACACCTCCAAGTTTGAGAACCACTGACGTAGTGTTATAGAAAGTAAGTAGAGAAAAGGATGAGCTGTAGATAAGAGGGCAATACTTTCTGCCCCTTTTCCCACTGCATGTAGGAAATGTTTGAGGAGTGGTTTAGCTGGATGGGAAAGCAAGTGTCTTTTTTCATCACTTTTCACTGAGCAGGCAGTTTCTTAATTACAGTGCCTTCTCCCTCTGACTCCATGCCCATACACACATTATGAATCCGAGGGCCCGTGGCCATGCAGTCATACAATAGAGACAAGGACCAATTTACTTGCCAACTAAACATGTAGGGACATGCTGTCTATCCTCAACACAGATAAAACCTGCAGGTGCTCTTCCTTTGTTGAGCCCAGTGCTTCTCAACCTTGGCTGCACATTACAATTGAAGAATGTTTCAAACTCCCTATTGCCCAAGCTGTAACGCAGTCTAGTTACAGCTAAATTGGGAGGCAAGCACAGGTTTTGGTGGTTTATAAGGCTTCCCAGGTGATTCAACATCTAGCCAAAGTTGAAAACGACTGTCTCTAATTCAGATTCTCACGAATGAGGCAGATTCATCCTGCATTTAAGAGAGCAATCTGTAACTCTAAGGTTACTTCTTCTATTGTATAGTCTCATGATTTGGTATCAGATTAAGTAGTTTAAAATATGAGAAAATGTACACAAAGAAATGTCCCAGAGATCTGATTGCCCATTCCTTCTCCTTTCCTACAGTCTTCAGTCTAGGTGACAATGCAAATATAAACCTGCTCTTTTCAGGAAGAAAATACCCACCACACCAACATATGGAAATAGAAAGGCTGTATAAACCTGATTCTCTTATAAGATGTGTAAAGAGAGAAATGAGAACAGCACATTTGAAATTCAGATTTAATCAAGAAGTCTTAAACTCAATAAAAAGACAACTCAATTTTTCAATGGAAAGATTTTAGTAGATATTTTTATCAAAGAAGATTTTAGTAGATATTTTTATCAAAGAAGATATACAAATAACTAATAAGCACCTGAAAAAATGCTCAACGTTATTGGCTATTAGGAAATGCAATTCAAAACCACATGAAATAACACTTACTCATCACTGAAATGGCTATAATCAAAAAAAACAGACAATAAAAGTGATGTCAATGATGTGGAAAAACTGAAACCCTCATTATACATTGCTGGTGGGAATGTAAAATGGTGTGGCCACTTTGGAAAGCAGTATGGCAATTTCTTAAAAATTAAACACAAAGTTACCATGCAAATCAGCAATTCTACTCCTAGTAATCTCTCCAAGAGAGATGAAAATGAAAGATGGCCAAAGACTTGTATGTGAATGTTTATTATTGATAATACCCCCAAAGTGGAAACAACTCAAATGTCTTTCAACTGGTAAATAGATAAACAAAATGTGATATAGCCACAAAATGGAATAAGTTACAACAATAAAAAGTAATACAGTACTGATATAGGTCACACTATGCATGAACTTCAGAAAATTATGTGCACAAAAGAAATCCAAAACAAAGTCCACATATTTTATGATTTAATTTCTACAAAATGTCTAGAAAAGATAAATCTACAGAGATGAAAAGCTGATTAGTGGTTGCCTGGGACTGGAGTGGATATAAGGAATTACTACAAATGGGCCTGAGAGATAATATTTGTGTGAGAGAAATGTTCTAAAATTGGATTGTGGCGATGGTTGCACAACTCTGTAAATTTACTAGAAGTTAAGTTGTGTACCTAAAATGGGTGAATTTTATGATATATACGTATCATAATAAAACTAGAAAAACATGTAGAATTGACTACAATTCTGCAAAAATAATGTAAAAATTTAAGTAGATATAACATGCAAAAATAAAGCTTATTACTTTGGAAAAAATTACTTCAAAAATATGAAAATAGTGGAAGCTGCAGGAATTTTTTTTAAAAAACAAACTCTAAAATAATAATATTGAGCATTGACTATATTCCAGGCATTATTCTAAGTGCTTTATATCATTTTGTCCTATAAATGAGCCTCTAAGTTTGATGTTATGTTCCATTGTACTAGTACTGAAACTGAGGTCTAACTAGAGATAAAAGACTGATACTAGAATAAGAAGACAGATTAAAAGGAAGATGGTAGTACTAAAGAAATCATTTGAGTAATTTATAGTGCTGTTGCATAATTGTAACTGATATTAAAAAGAATGAAGAAGAGAATAGAGACCCAAATCTAGTGTTGATCAGACGAAGATGAAAGACATTACAGACAATGCAGAGAAAAAGGAGAAAGAGATTAAGGTGATCAGAGAATAGATGATAGATAGACACAGATGACATAAAATGAGGAACAGAGTAGGGATAATTAGTGTTCTTGGGGTGCAGAGGAGAATCAACATAAAAATATTAAAGATATTATTTTAAATGTCTTTTTAGCTGAAGAGAATTCTAAACATAAATAATACTATCGTTAGCAAGAATAAATATCAGGCAATGATGTACCACAACTGCACTGAGCACACATCAGCTCCTTGAACCATCAAACAACCCTAGGAAGCATGCACTATAATTTCCATTTTACAAAGGATCCCTGGAGCTAAGATGACTAGATATCTCATTTGCTTAGGACAATTCTGGTTTACTGCATGTAAACTACCTAAAATTCCATTTTATTCTCAAATTTATAAGTTTGGACAATAAATGACATGATCACCCTATTTTGAGTCTAAGAACTACAAGTGGTAAATTGCAGAACCAAAACTTATTAGAGAAGTCTCCAAAGCCTTTATTCTTAACCATTTTATTATACTAAATCTGCAGAGCTAAAGTGTTAATCACAAAGCGACAAAACTTGTAAAAAATAAGCCATTATACCAAGAAATTCTGCATTTCAAAGATAAATAAACAACTCTATATGCATTCAGTAGAAGTAAGTCATTTAAAAAGGAAAAAGATATTAATTAATTTTATAAGTAAATGAAAAATAGTACTCTGGATTTCTTCTTTACAACATTAAATGCCAGAAAACAATGTCTACAAAGTCAAGTTAGAATTAATGGAAGCTCTCAAATATACAAGTAGTTAAGAATCAAGAAGTCAAACAACTACTTAAAGACATTGTCCAGCTAATTTAGGTAGAAATCAAAATTTAGACCTCACAAACACATAAGTAAGATACAGAAGTACTCATAGTGGGCAATGAATCCACTTTAATATCAAATTATGTAACAGTTGATCTGGTAAATATCATGTCTAGACAAAGTATACATGTGATGTTTCTTGGAAGACAATATGCACCATATCTAACTTCCATCCTGCATCAAAAATTCCACTGGTTTGAGGAGAGGCCAGGGGAGCAGAATGG
The DNA here is from genome assembly GCF_028885625.2 of Pongo pygmaeus. Classification (NCBI taxonomy): domain Eukaryota; kingdom Metazoa; phylum Chordata; class Mammalia; order Primates; family Hominidae; genus Pongo; species Pongo pygmaeus. Next base: position 51,838,890 of record NC_072379.2, on the reverse strand, counting down.
GAAGAAATGCACATGAGCTGCTTTTCCCATTTTCACAAGGGGAATCCAATAAATAATGTCTTATTCCTGTTGTTGATAAACTAGCAGTCTGAAATTTAGTCAAAATTTTTAAGTTGTAAAAATATACATTAGTAGAGCAAAAAAAATGTATTATCTTTCATGTTGCAGAAGAAAATAGAATTAAAGAAAACCTTAGAAAGATAACATAAAGAAAAAATGCAAAGGTAACACTAAAACTAAAGAAAATATTTTAAATAGCAGTAAAAGACAGAAAACAAAGGTAAGAATCAGGAAGTATATAGAGAGACCAAACACAGGATGTTTAATACTAAATACAAATGGTTAAATCACTTTCTTATTAAAAGATAGCCTCATATTAAACAAAACAATAAGTAAAATTTATTTACAAGAGACACCAAACGCCAATAATTACAGAATATAGAGAATAAAAGAATCAAGAAAGATATGCAAAAGAAACTAAAATATAATACAAATTTAAAAATACAGTATAACAGCTATTTACCTAGCATTTACATTGTATTTAATTAATCTAGAGATGATTTTAAGTATATGTAAGGATATGCATAGGTTATATGCAAATACTACACCATTTTATATAAGCAACTTGAGCATCTTGGATTTGGCATCCACAGGAGTCTTAGAACAAATCCTCCATGCATACCAAGCAATTTGTCTGCTTATCTGACTTACTTAAAGAATCCTGATTTTATAGAGCATGGCCATATTCTCAGCCTCCCTTGCAAACAGGAGAAGCTATGTGACTAAGTTCTGACCAATGAAATATAAGTGGAAGTTACTGGGAGGGCTTCCAGGAAAGTTCCTTTAAAAAGAGCTGAACTCCCTTTTGTCTTTCCCCTTTCCTTCTTCTACTGGCTGGAATGCAAACACAATGAAGCTGAAATGTATGTCTTACAACCATATGGTGACCTTAAAGATGGAAGCACTTCATCAAGGAAAACAGAGCAAGAAGATACGATGAGCCTGGGTCACTGATGATATCCTGGAACCACTTCACCACCCCTTGACTCATGTTACCACTAATTCCCCATTGCTTTCCTACATTAATTCAAGCTTGACTTTGTAAAAATTATTTTCTGGCATATAATGTTGTAAAGAAAACATTCAGGATACTGTTTTTTTTATTTACTTACTAAATTAATATAGTATTTCTTTATTAGTGACTCGCTTTTACTGAATGCATGTAAAACTTGTTTATCCTTGAAATGCAGGATTTCTTGGTACAACCACTTTTTTTAAAACTAATTTGTTTCTTTATGATGCACACTATAATAGCTCTGCAGATTTAGTATAATAAAAGGGTTAAGAACAATAGCTTTGGAGACTTCTATGACTGAAAGTTTTGGTTCTGCAACTTACCAACTCTAGTTCTTAGGCCCAAAGTAAGGTGATCATGTTATTTACCTTGTGTCTTCACCACAATATCTTGACTCCATCTTACTTGAGGGAAAGACAAACAAGCATTCTGTTTTGTTTAAATTCCTCTTTTTTTAGGGTCTCTGTACTTGGACTAAAAAGCAATTATTAACTGATATCAGCTCATAATATTAGTTTATAACAAATCAAAATCCAAGGTGAAAAAATTATATGTGAGAGAGTATTTTTACTTGATGGTTGACATAATTCCACATAATCATGTGTGTCATGAATCTTTTTATGACAACAATACAGCATCAAAATGTACAGTGTAGACCTAGAGGAAACACAAAGAGAAATACAGGGCCCCAATAACAATGGAAAACATAAACAAACTTTTCTGTGCCTTTGACAAATTAGGTAGACAAAAGCTAAAAGGTAAAGAAATGAGATTCTAGAGACTTCAGTAGAACTAAGAGTACCTAATAAAATGCTTCTAAAAATATGTGTGTGTGTGCACGCACACATGTGCGCACACATGCGCATTTGTGAAATTATCTTATAAATAGAATTCCAGGTATTTTTTCAAAAACTGAACATATATATATGTTTTAAAATATTTCAAAAGATACAGCTTGCCTTCAAAATATAATTCAAGAAATAAACAAAACTTGAAATTAAACTGAACAAAAATATAAACATTTGGAAGTCACTTCCAAGTAATTCTTAGGTCTAAGAAGAAATCAGACACACATTGTATTTATTGTAGGAAATAATGAAAATGAGAATAACAAATATCAGACTCTCCAGGTCACAGCTAAAAGCAGATTCAGAGGAAAATTCATTGCCTTAAATGCTTCAATTATAAATACGAATAAGTGAAAATAAATGTTAAGTATTCAATCCAAGGGTTCGGATTTTTTAAAGACAGCAAAATTAAGAAAGAAAAAGAAGGAATTGATGAAGATGTAGTAATAGCAATTGTACTTCAATAAAATATTTTGAGGAAATAATCAGACAAGAGCTCAAGAATGTTCAGTGCTGTTTCTGAAAACTCAGAAAAAACTTTAATCTTTATTATAGGGATGATTGAATAAATCATAACACATTTCATGTTAGCAGAACAAAGAGACACTAAAATATATACCTTAATACAAAAATCTACAACAAGTGGAATTAAAAAGCAGAATGCAGAGCTGAATATAAGTATCACAACTGGGCACTGAGGAATACATTAGCAGTTAATATAAGTTGTGTCTTTACATCTTCAGGTATTTAAAGGAACCACAGTTTGGTGTTATAATTAGAAAAATACAACCCTAAAAGTATGGACTGAGAAATCATTTTTATTCTAGTGTCCTCCTTTAAGTAGAACATTGCATTCCATTTCTTTAGGGACTATATTTCTTAATCATTGTAACAGGTATAACCTCTTGTACCCACTGCAGCAAGCAATTACTAAATATAATATACCACATTTGTCTTTTCTGCAGGATCCCAAGAATTTCTCTGCCCTCAAAGCAATTTTCTGTTTAATGCTATGCTGAGGATACTGTTATTTCATACTAATGATTTAGAACCCTCACCACCATATCAGAATTCCAAGCCAAAACTAAGGTACTGTGAAAAGTTAACTGGTGTGGAAAGTCAATGGTCATTTCTTATCTTATTTCTCTACTTGAAGAGTTATTCCTTACCAAGAGCTCTCCGCACCTTCACTATGAGGAAATATGCACCCACTTTAAAGAAATATTATGGGAATTAAATGTTGTGACATCTTTCAGGCACCCAGCACAGTGGTGAGATGGAGTTCCCCCTTTACCTTCTCCCATATTCTTTCTTCATCCTATCTGAGTAATTACAACTCCTCCAACCAATCCACTTTTACACAGTTTTTTATAGAATAAACATCCAAATGCAGCATCTGTGATATATCTGAATTAAATAGTGGGTGCAACAACATGGCTATTTCAAGCTTAAATGTCAGCTCATTTTTTTTGAAAGCAAAGTCATGGGAGTGAGTGTCTGTTTACACCTAATGCTGAGAAATTTAATCTCTGCAGGCTGTGACACATTCTGATATCAGAGGATCAAAATCCCACTGGTGGAAGTTAATTTCCTTTGCTCTACAATCCACACTTACCATTCTGCACTCAGGTGGGAAAATAAAAGTTGTGTTCTTCATCCAAAGTTACTAAAAACACCCAAGCCCAAATTTAAACCTCAAAACTATGAGCTCTGCTTCCTCAGAACTCAAAAGAATAGTTCTCTTTGCTACTCAGAGATTAATCACGCTGCCTTTATCACCTACTATGCTTGTGTTATTTTACTCTTCTTTTGTTATTTAACCGAGAGCATTTGTGTCTATTTTACCCAACGAAACCATGAATTTGCATGTGTCAGGGAAGCTCTGGCAACATCTGATACAACTTATTCCTCGTATATTAATTGCTTAATACAGTTTTTGTGATTGAATTTTGAGCTAATAACATGTTTTAATTCAATACAGCGTGCATTTTTAAACACTCTGAGAATGTCCGAAAACAATTTGGCACTTAGGTATGAAGAGACTTTATTCAGGCTGGGCGTGGTGGCTCACGCCTGTAATCCCAGCACTTCGGGAGGCTGAGGTGGGCTGATCACAAGGTCAAGAAATCGAGACCATCCTGGCCAAAACAGTGAAACCTAGTCTCTACTAAAAATACAAAAATTAGCTGGGCGTGGTGGCGTGGGCCAGTAGTCCCAGCTACTGGGGAGGCTGAGACAGGAGAATTCCTTGAACCTGGGAGGCGGAGGTTGCAATAAGCCGAGATCACGCCAGTGCACTCCAGCCTGGCAACAGAGCGAGACTCCGTCTTAAAATAAAATAAAATTAAATAAAGAGACTTTATTCAAAAGGATTAGTGCAAGAGGGAGACTGGACCATTACAGTAAGGAGAAAGGGGCTGTTGTAGTTTGGAGAACATTCTTATCATGAGATCTGCAAGTATCTCAAGGGTTAGGAAAAAAGAGATTCTCTTTCATAGGAAAGAATAGACAAGGCTAGAAAGAACCAGGTGTGGAGAAGTACCATGACAGGAGTGACACGATCTGTCAGTAGATGAGGGAATATTTTACCCTGAACTCTGCAGCGTACTCCAGGGAGAGGCTGTGAAGGAGGAGCTGTGTGCTGGCTGAGGCTGAGGGCGGGACAAAGTTCAGCCTAGGAGAAGCAAAGAATCTTAACCAAAGTTGGTTTAGCCTGCATTTTTTTCTGATTGATCAGTGGAGACAAAACAGCTTAGCTAATATCATTTATGAGACAAACAAAAGGAATTTAGAGGGTCTGCGTCTGGCCTTGTTATAAGTGTTGATGGCTATTTACTCTGTGTTGCTACAAAAATATATGTGAAATTGGGTAATTTAAAAAGAACAGAGGTTCATTTGGTTCACAGTTCTGCAGGCTGTACAAGAAGTATAGTGCCAGCATTTGCTTCTGGTGAGGGCCTCGGGAAGCTTACAATCATGGCAGAAGGCAAAGTGGGAACAGGAACACCACATGGCAAGAGAGGGAGCAAGAGAGAGGAGGAGGTGCCAGGCTCTTTGAACAACCAGATCTCACGAGAACTCAAATCAAGAACTCACTCATTACTGCAAGAACAGCACGAAGCCATTCATGAGGGATCCACCCCCATGACCAAAACACTTCCCACCAGGCCCTACCTCCAACATTAGAGGTCACATTTCAACATGAGATTTGAAGGGGACAAAACATTTGAGCTATATCAATGCCCACAAGGCAGCATTGGTGAGTCTAATTTAAGTCACATGGGGAATAATGGTTAGCTGCACGAAGCCCTTTCTGGAACACAAAGCAGTGGGGGCATTTATTAACCTTTTCTGTTTTCCAGGATCACAGGGTTCTGGTAAAGTTCAAACTTGTCAGAGGATACAAGGAGAAAAGGTGCAGTGTCTCCATTCAGGAATTTGGAGACTAAAGAAAGAGTCAAGGAAAAATTGTTCACATTTTTAAAAATAGTAATGATTAAGCAGAAGACAAGAAGGAAGACAATTAGATCTCATTTGATTTCCAACACCTTCATGATGCAGGCACCACAGTCTCTCAGTTAACAGATGAGAAGAAAGAGGCTCAGAACTGTTAAGTAAATAATCCAGAGACTCACAGACAGGACGTAGCAGAGCCAAATTTGAATCCAGATCATTTTGACAGCCCAGGGCACAGTTCATATATGAAAAGGCCAACTAACCAAATGTCAGCTAACAAATGCATCACTGTGGACAGTCAGGAAATACCTGCAAACTCCAGAAGTTTCTCATTTACATAGCACTAAGGGAAACTTTTGGACTTTCCCTGCAATGAGGCAGAGTGTCAATCCCTACTGAGATGGACCCCAATAACCATTAAAAATACATATATAAAAAACAAGTTTAAATATTTTGCCTATAACTTTTATTCCAAAGCTTATGAACTCTCCTCTTTTAGCATTACAGGAAAATGATGTATTTGTTCAAGGATATAAAAATTGTGGCCAGGGCTCCCATAGTGGATGTATGAAGCAGGAAGCTGGGGGGATCCATGGAACCTTGAGCATTCTCTTCCAGAACTCTCCATCCCTGCTAAAGCTAAAATGCCTGTCTCATGGGCAAAGCTTTTCACACTAGAAAGGTCAAAACTTAAAAATGTTCTTACCAAGTATCTCCCAGTAGTACGTGGCTGATATGAGACTGAGGCAAAGGTTCTCCTAGCAGAAAAGAAGGGACTCAGTAACCTGGGAAAGGTGACCTTCATCTAGAAAAGGAAGAGACTGGATATTCAGTTTTTACAACACAATTTGTTTAAAAAAAAAAGAAAAGAAAACAAGAAAAATAAAGGCACAGCAGGGGGAGAGGCTGAGAGATGAAGGTGAAGAATACAAATAGGTTTCAAAACAAAACCAACAAAATCTCTTCCTATACAATGATCAAAATATGTCAAGATAATATTTCACATAAAAATTTGTATATACTTTCCCTCAGGGTTTAGAAAATCCTATTACTTGTAGCTCACGTTCTCCCTTTGTCAAGCCCAAAGAGGTGAATCTTTAGTGGGGGTAGGCTTTGGAGGAAGATGGTCACTGTAGGGTGTGTCATTTGTGAGCCAATGGCAGAGGCCTTGTGAAAGCCAAGTCAGCTCCCAGCTGTCCTTTTATTGGCATCTGTCCCTGGCCCACAGTGAACAATGGCCAACACATCCTCACCAATTGTCCATTCCATGTAATTATCTATGCCCTTGGATTTTGGGAAACTCCTTACATTCAATTCATGTGATCCCTGACATTGGACACTGGTCTTACTGAACGTTTGTTTCAGCTAAGACTTTCAGATCTCCATTCTACTTATAGGGAGGACATTGTGCATGTCTCAATAGCTACTAGAGATTGGAGAGTGACCAAAATGATGTTGGAGGAGTTGTTTCACTGACTACCACTGGGCAATGTGCGATGCCTTCTTCCAAACTAAATGCTGGACTTAATACAACAGGAAGAGGTAGAGAGTCTGAGTAGAGGAGAACTAGACAGGTACCAAAGATAAAGGAAGATTTTTTTACAGGTGAAACTCACCAGATGCCACCTCTTTTCCAAAGCCCCATAGCCTGAATGTGCCCCAGCAGCATAAACAGTAAACTACACCTGGTAAAGCAATTTCATAGCAGTTTGTGCAAATTTCTCTTTTGATATCTCCAAGCTTTGGTTCAGTCTTATTATGATGCCCCAGTCTTAGAACCATTGCATTCTCAGGTACAAGAATTAAACTGAGAGGACCATGTTTCTGAGGTCAGAAAGGTAGAATGAATTACTGAGCCAACCCAAGGGCAGAGAAAATCTAAGAGATGTATTTGGAGTTTTGTAATCTACACACCCTTCTTGTCCCAGACATTCTGCTTTCAGGCTCATGTTGGACATTTTTAAGTAAGGCTATATTTAATTTTTGAAATGTGATCCAAATGTGGTGTTTGACAGTCTCCAGAAAGGATATTGACTATGACTTCCTGTTGCCAAGAAAAAGAGATGGCCCAAAGATAAAGAAGTTGGAAAGTTCCCTCCTTTTCTCTGCTCCCCTGAGACTATGGGTGCCCCATGGCTTAAACTGGGTCTTGAAAAAGTGAAACACACAAAGAATGTTCGGCTTCCTGTGCATCCCATGAGTGCCAGAAGCATCCCTCAGGGCTGAAGGCCAGGCAGGACCAGATAATTAGGAAAGTAGCCTCAGAATGAAAACTGCTGGGCAGGCAGCAAACATACAAACCAGAACCAGGAACCTAGAACTGCTCTCCTCCTAGGGTATGGATTTATTTCCCTGGATGTGTTGTAGAACCAACAGGCTCCTATGCCTGCTGTGCAGTAACAAATCAATTACATAAACAACAATGTTTGCAGCAGAGAAAGTTTAATGACAGCAAGGCACCGAACAAGGAGATAGGAGGAGCAAGGAGATCCACCTCCACAAAGACTTCTGGGCTGGTGATTTTTTTTTTTTTTTTTTTTGAGACGGAGGCTTGCTCTTGTTGCCCAGGCTGGTGTGCAATGGCACGATCTTGGCTCACTACAATCTACACCTCCCAGGTTCAAGTGATTCTCCTGCCTCAGCCTCCCGAGTAGCTGGGATTACAGGTGAGTGCCACCATGCCTGGCTAATTTTGTATTTTTAATAGAGACAGTTTTCACCATGTTGGCCAGGCTGGTTTCGAACTCCTGACCTCAGGTGATACACCTGCCTCAGCCTCCCAAAGTCATGGAAACTGCCTTCTTTGGTGAGTCAGCTTCTCATGGGGTTCTTCAGACCAGTTGGTATCACTGGGGTCCTTTAGATCAGCTGACATCAATAGTTTCATTGGTATGCAGGACCTGAAAGAATTTCTCAAAGAGAAAACAACATTTTATAATGTTCAAGGTGTTATCTACAGAATGATTATGGTGAACTATAATATTGTAACAGGGTTTACTTGATTCTAGGACAATAAGCACCAACCAACTGTAAGGAAGCAGGTAAGAGAGCAAGTTGACCTCATGATTAATGCTGAATGTGCTGCAGGCTTGGTTTCTTTTCATTTCTTCCACTCCTTTCTTCCCTGATTAATTTTATACAGTTTATAGGGACAGTTTCAGATGCACGTTAGAACTACCTGGGGTGCATTTCAAAATCCCAATGCCCAGGTTGCACCCTGGAACAATCTCTTCAGAACCTTCCAGGGTGGCATGCAAGCACCCCAGGTTATTCCAATGTGCAGGGAGGATTGTAAAACACCCCAGATTATTTCAATGTGCATGGAGGATTGAGAACCCCTATCCCGGCAAGCAGTAAACATGTAAAATACTGGGCTTTGAGAGGGTTCCCAGTCTCCACAGGTAACACAAGGTGTGATGCACAATTTATTGCAATCTCTTAGTAAACTATTCACTTGTGTCAAGGGGTGGCAAGGAGGGGGATGCTGGGCTGCCTTTTGTAATAGAGGTAGCAGAGACCAGAGCTCTCAAACCAGAGTAGAATCACGGTGAGGGAAGCTGTCAGCCTCGCCATGGCCAGTACCCCCAGTACCACTGGCTATTCAGGGCAAAGATTCTTAACTGTACCATCACAACATGCTAGGGTTTGTAGTTGCTCTTATCAGTTAATATCTAATTAATAAAGTTAAAGTCCTGTTTTTGTTAAATTAGAAAAGTTTCAAGGTTATCCTATAACAACACGATACTCATGAGCTTGCACTCTGAGTCATTCATTCAACAAATATCTATTTGATGCCAAGCACTGAGCTTGATACACAAAGGTACAGTGGTCAGTACAACAGCAGTGGTCCCTGCCCTTACAGAGATCATTGTCTATCAGAGAACAGAAATATTTAGACAAAGTATTAAATAGGGATGAGCAATATGATGTATGAGGAAAAGGTTACCAAGGGGATACAAACAAAAGGACTCTTAGCAGAGGTAGAAAAGCCCTTTCTTGCCAGGAGACCTGTGTGATAAGTAGGTATTGAGTGAAAGAGTAAAGTATGATGTTACAACTAATGATGAGCAATTGGCCAGGATTAGGAGTCTACCTCCAAAGCTGTAAAGAACCACCATCCTTGAATGAAATTAATAGTCGCTACAATAATTAGCTATCATAATATTGTAGTATAGCTTACTTCCCTACACATTATAGAGAATTCATCAAATCTCAGTGATACATGGGAGAAAATTTTCTAGGCATATGTATCATATTAGAGGAAATGTCAGGAACCATAGAACTGCTTTTAGAAATATGTCAAAAGGTAGTAATCACATTTATCTTATACCTAAAAGCCAGTGGATTGAGGCATTTCAATCCCTCCCTGCCCCAGTCAGGTGACTCCACCCCATGTCACCCAGTTCATCCTTCTGATGACTCCATCAACTTCAACATGCTTTTCTGGGATCATGCTTCTCAAACTTAGCAGAATTTGGAATCATCTGGAGGGTTCGTTAAAACACAGATTCCTGGGCCCCACCCCCAGAGATTCTAAAGTAGTAGGTCTGGGGTGGGGCCCCAGAATTTTCATTTCTAGCAAGTTCCCAGGTAATGATGCAGATGCTGCCAGTCCTTGGGCCACACCTTGAGGACTACTGCTCTATAGCACTGATCCTTGAGAGTAAATTTCAACAAATTTGCAGCCAGCTGAGGTTCTGCTCCATTTATCTCCTCTGACTGCAATATCCAGAGAAGCTTCTGAAGCAGCATGCAAACTTGGAATCTGCTACCCCCATATTTTTGTATTGTAACCCTTAGAACAGAACTCCCAGGAGCAGGGTCTCAAGGTATTGGCTATTGAAATTTGTGAATAACCAGCGATCTCATCATTTTCTTATTAAAGAGACTTAACCTATATAAAAATGATGAGTTAGTTTTTTTTTTTTAATGTAACAAAGTTAAATATAACTTGCTGTGTAGACTACTGGTCAATAGATTTCTCAAATCATACCAAAATTTGTATTTCTTTAAAAAATCTTTTGATATTTGTGTCAAGGTCATCTGACATCCTCCATCCACCCCCCCACCCCAAAAGAAATGGTTCATTTTGGAGCCAGGAATGTGAAAAAAACATTTTATATTCACACATGAACCTTTCTGGATATAAGATTTTAGGTTTGAAGATATTTTTTTAAATCTCCAAGTCATTATTCAATGGTCTTCTTGCATCCAGTATTGTTATTAAGAACTCAGATACCCATATGATGCCTATTTCTTTGTAAAGGTTCTGTTTTTTCTCTTTGAAAATGTTTAGAATTTTTCCCTTGTCCTTGATATCCTTACATTGTACTGTTACTTGTCTAGGTTTTCCTTTTCTTCTCTTGTTTCACACCTGCTATATCCTTTCAATTTAAAGTCTTACCACTTCCTTTAATTCTGACAAATTTTCAATAATTATTCCTTCAAATAATTTTCCTTAAATTTTAAAAAATATTTTATTATGAAAATTTCCAATCATATAGAAAAGAATTATACAATGAAAACTCATATAAACACCACTTAGATTCTATCAATTTTTTTTTGCATTGTCATGGACCTATCACTCTATTCAACTTTCTATCCAACAATTATTTTAGGAAATGTTTAATGCATTTCCAAGTAAGTCAACAACATCAGTAAGGTCCCTTCAAATGCTTCAGCATGAATATCAAGTAAATGCATACTACTATTTGTTTATATATTTTTTATTTTGTCTCCTTAAGTAAAAATTAGGTACAATAAAATACACAAATCTTAATTATGCCATTCAATGCATTTTGACGGATGCATACACCTGTGTATCCTAGGCCCCTATCAAGATACATAACATTACCACCACCTCTGAAAATTCTCCGTGCCTCTTCCCACCCTCCAAATCCAGCCCCATAGCCATACCCACAGATGCAATTACCATGCTTAAATTTTCTACCATAAATTAGTTTTGCTTATTCCAGGGCTTAAGATAAACACAATTATATAATACACATTTTTAAGGATTTTTCTTTCAGCCTAATGACTTTGAAATTAACTCATGTTGTGGCATGTATTATTGCTTTGCTCCTTTTTATTGCTGAGAAGGATTCCATCGTATGGGTATATCCTGGTTTATTTACCCATTCTCCCACTGATGAACACCTGGAATCTTTCCAGTTTTTCATGAACAAACATAAACCACAATAGTGGTACCATTTTTTCCTTCCACTAGCATTGTGTGAGAATTTCAAATGCTGCATGTCTTTACCAACTTTTGGTGTTGTCAGTCTCTTGAACTTTAGTCATTCTTGTGAATGTGTAGTAGCATCTCATTGTGCATTTCCCAGACCATTGTTCTTGAGCACTTGTACAAATACTTGTGGCGAATTCTCATATTGTCCTTTGTGAGGTGTCTATATTAATTTTCCATTTTAATTTTTTTGTCTCCTTATTGTTATTGATATATCTTTGATATCAGTTCTTTGTCAGATGTGTATTTTATAAATGTTTTCTCCCAATATTTTCTGTACATTTTGACATCTTTTCTTTTTTTTAAAAAAAAATACACTTTCAAAACATCTTTTGATTATCATAATATTTTAATTTTAATGAAGTCTAGTTTTTCAAGTTTTGTTGTGATTATTGCTTCTGCATCCTATCTAAGAAATATTTGCCTAACCCCAAGTTGTAAAAATATTCTCCTCTGCTTTTTTATAAAGGCTTATAGTTTTGAGTCTGTGATCCACTTCAAATTAATTTTGGCCATGATGAGAATCATAAGCTGATGATCATTTCCTTTTTCATGTGAATATCCAGTTGCTTGGTGCCATTTGTTGAAAAGACTTTCTATTCACCACTGGTTAGTTTCGGTACCTCTGTCAAGAATCAGATACCTATATAAGCAGAGATCAATTTTTACATACAAAATGTATTGTTCCATTGTTCATCAGTCTCCACTGTCTAGAATTCTGTAGCTTTATATAAAATCTTGAAGTCAGGTAGTTTAAGTTCTTCAATGATATTCTTCATATTTTTAAGTGCTTTGGATAATCTAGATTTGTTGCCTTTCCACATGAATTTTGATATCAGCTTGTTAATTTCTACTAAAAATCTTGGATTGATTATTAGTGGAATTTTACTGAATCTATAGATCAATTTGGGAAGAAGTGACATTTCTAGCAATCCCGAGTCCTCCAGTCCCTGAACTGGCATTCCTCTCAATTTCCTCATGTCTTTATTCATTTCTTTCTGCTATGTTTTATAGAGATATTTTATGTCTTTTGTAAATGTATTCTTAAGAATTTTACATATCAAAATTTCGAGAATTTTTATGGATTGTAAATAAAATTGTTTCATAAATTTTGTTTTCCAATCTCTTCCATTAATTTTTAACTCTCCCACAGGGACTCAGGATACAAATGTTCAGACATCTACCTTTATTGCACATATTCCTTAACTGTTTGTCCCATTTTTTCATAATATCACTTTTAATGTCTTCTGAGAGTTTTTCACATGTCTTTTATCTCATTCATTCTCTTCTCCAGCCATTCAAAACATCTATTTAGTAGTTTTTTCAGCTGTTTATTTTTATACTCAGTATTTCCTGTTGGTATGCCTAAAATACTTAGCTCCACTCTTCCCTGTTTTCTTTTTTTTTTTTTTTTTCTTTTTGAGACAGGGTCTCAGGTCACTCTGGATGGAGTACAGTGGTGCCGTCACAACTCACTGCAGCCTCGACCTCTTGGACTCAAATGATCCTCCCACGTCAGTCTCCTGAGTAGCTGGGATCACAGGCACACACCACCGTATCCAGCTAATTGTTTTTATTTTTTGCAGAAATGGGGTCTATGTTGCTTAGGCTGGTCTTGAACTCCTTGGGCTCAAGTGACCCCAAAACTTGGCCTCCCAAAGTGCTGTGATTATGATTGTGAGCTGCCATGCTTGGGCTTCCTGGGTCTTTTTCGCGAGCTGCCTCTTCATTTGTAAACATCTAGCCCATGAAGTGGTGTGGAGGATAGACTTTAAGGTGACCCCCATGATATCTGAGACCTGGTTTTCACACTTTTCTATAATCCCTTTCTCTTGAGTGTAAGTAGACTATGTGACTTGCTTTCAGCCAATGGAAACAGGACATATACAATGACATGTGGAAACAGGACATATACAATGACATGTGTGTGATTACATAAGAGTATTGTACTCATCTTGTTAGAATCTCTTTCCCCTTTGCTGGCTTTGAAGAAAGAAGCTGCCATGAGTTCTATGGCCATAGGAAAGGAATTCTGCCAACAGCATGGGAGGACCTAGAGGTGGATCCTTCCCCAGTTGACACTGTGATGAGTTCCCAATTGCAGCCAACACCTTGATTTCAACTTAATATAGATGGACAAGAAGAAACACTCAGTGCCAGCTGCCCATCCACACATGTTTCGATCTGCTCCCCTGCTTCCGTGCCCCACTGACCCAGCTCTAGGCCAGGCTCCAGAGTTTCTGCTGTGTGGTAACCACAGGCCAAGGAATGAGCCACCTGGACAGTGTGTGCAGAAAAAGACACAACTAAAAAGAGTTCTATCTCAGCCTATCTCCTGTTCATAGCACCTGGCCTTTGCCTGCTCTAAGTTGCCATTTCCCCATCCAAGCTCCCATCTTTATCAAACTGTGACTCAGTCAGCTTCTAATCTAACTCCAGGATTTTCTCACAGCTTTTTTTAAATAAGCTTATATAACACACATACAGAAGCATGCAGAAATTATAAGTGTATATAGCTCAATGCATTTCCACAAGTGGAACACCTACAGGTTACTATCAGTCCAGTCAATGAACAGAATATTACCAGCATCCAGCATCATTCATTTGCATTAGTGTATGTTTTCCACTGTGTAGATATACCACAATTTATTTTTCCATTTTATATATCAATTTATTTTTCCATTTTACTATTGAATGGCACTTATGTAGCTTCTAGTTGGAGGCTATTACAAACAGATCTGCCATATTGACTGTAACTTTTTTTGTTAACATGTGTGCTCATTTGTGTCGGGTATTTTCTTAGCAGTGAAACTGCTAGGTCATAGAGCATGCATACATGTTCGGCAGTAGATGATACTACTGAGCAGTTTTCCAAAGGGGTTTTTACCAATTTGCATCACTACAGTAGGGTATGCTAGTTTTTCCTCCACATCCTCATCAACATGTAGTATTTTCCATCTTTATCATTTAAGCCGTTCTAGCAAATGTCTTCTGGTTTTCCTTTAAGTCCTGCATTTCATCAATGACTCTCTCATTTTTATGGAATTTCTACAAATGAGTTCAGGTGAGAATGTGTATTAGAGTTCTCCAGAGAAACAGAAACAGAACTAGTAGGAGGGGTGTGTGTGTGTTTGTGTGTGTGTGTGTGTGTGTGTGTGTGTGTGTGTGTGTGTGTAGGGAGAAGGGAGAGAGAGAAACAGAGAGAGAAATTTATTATAAGGAATACAATATGAAATAATCACTCACACAATTAATAGAGACCAAGAAGTCCCAAGATCTGCAAGCAGCAAGCTGGAGACCCAGGAGAGCTGATGTGTAGTTCCAGTCTGAGTATGAAGGCCTGAGAACCACGAGAGCCAGTGGTGTAGTTCCAGTCTGAAAGGTGGCAGGCTTGAGACCCAGGAAGAAGTGATGTTTCAGTTCAAGCCCAAAAGCCAGAAAAAAAACAATGTCCCAGCTTAAAGAAGTCAGGCAGGAGGAGATCCCCCCTTTTCACAGAAGAATTAGCCTATTTATTCTATTCAGGCCTTTAATTTGAATGGACGAGAGCCATTCACATTAGGGAGGGAAATCTGCTTTACTCAGTCTGCCAATTCAAATGCTAATCTCATCCAGAGCCACCTCACAGACACACCCAGAATAATGTTTAACTATCTGGGCACTTCATGGCCCAGTCAAGCTGACACATACAGTTAATCATTATACCATGTTAGTTTGTCTTCTTGTCCGCTCAACTTTCTTTTAACTACTGTATAGTATTCCATTGTGTTATATACATGCATAGTTATACTTCATAAAAATGAAAGGGCCGGGCACAGTGGCTCACACCTGTAATCCCAGCATTTTGGGAGGCCAAGGCAGGTGGATCACAAAGTCAGGAGATCAAGACCATCCTGGCTAACATGGTGAAACCCTGTCTCTACTAAAAATACAAAAAATTAGCCGGCGTGGTGGCAGGCGCCTGTAGTCCCAGCTACTTGGGAGGTTGAGGCAGGAGAATGGCGTGAACCCAGGAGGCAGAGCTTGCAGTGAGCCAAGATCGTGCCACTGCACTCCAGCCTGGGCAACAGACCAAGACTCCATCTCAAAAAAAAAAAAAAAAGAAAACAACTGTATGTATTATTTTGCTTAATATTATGTTTGTAAGTTCCATTTATGTTATTTTTGGCTGCAGATCATTTTCTTATTGCTATATAGTATTTCATTGTGTGACTACATGAAAATTTATTCATCCAGTTGATGGATGTTTGGGTGGTTTCCAGTTTGGGATGATTCATTGATTTTGACATCATGAATATTTAGGTTGCTTCTGATATGTTTCTTTAATACGTTGCAAAGGCATCATTTTGCATGACTGCTTGTACACATACATAAATGTTTCTCTTAGGTGGCCACAGGTTAAACAATGGTCTATCTGGATCATGAATGGAGAGAAAAGGAAACAACCAGAAAGCTCTCTCTCCCCACCTATTCTCTGTCCATGGCATCTGCCACTTTCTCTCACTTTGCCCCTACCACACTGTGACCTAACCAGCTTCTACCTTCTCCCAGGAGTTCATCACAGATTTCGTCTTATAAACATTTTCTTGAAGTAAAACATACCTACAGAAAAGTGCATATGTTTTAAGTATGTAGTGCAAAGAATTTACGTGAATTGAGCACATGTAAGCAACCCAGATAGAGATGAAAAATTATTAGCATCTAGAAATGGAACAATGTATTAGAGGATATGTAACTCCAGCTTTACTAAATACTGCTGAATTGCTCTTCAAAAATTACCACATCAACTAACTCTCACCAGAAGTAAAGATGTACACCCGTTTCCCTTCAATCTTGTCAGCACTTGGGGATAGCCATACGCTAGCTTTCACTATGCTAATAGGTAAACATTCTTACTGTTTTGAGTTATTTTCCTTAATTTTTAATATGGTTGAGCCTATCTTCATGCCTATTTGTTAGTTGGAATATGCTGCACTTGTTTTGCTATTGAGTTGTTGTCCTGTTTTGAACCTTTCCTTAAGAGCCCACAGCTTATCCAGTTTTCTACACAACTCACTTCTGTTTGCTGCCCTTCATTATAGACTTAATGCCTTCTCATTGCTAGAGCACTGTGCTCTCCTTGGGGCTCGATGGTTTATAATAAAGCTTTCCCAGGAGATCTTATGGGGGCCAGGTTCTTCAGTGGTGGCCACTAAAGCTACTACCTCTTATTCCAGGTGTCATAAACCAGTGGCTGGACCTGGTTGGTTCACAGAGTGTTCTCAATGTGAGGAATCAGGTATTATGCTTGGTTGTCACATGAGCAGCTTAGTTCCTATTGTTTTATACCTGGCCTGCTACCCTCATTCATGTTACCTTCATGCCCCATAGACATTTGAGATTTGATGCAAACCAGTCTGTTACAGTAAAAGCACCACTGTCTAGGAAGTTCTGGAGATGGGTTGTCAGCTCATTTACATCAGCAGCTGCGGGATCTTGGGCAAGTCATTTCACCTATTGGAGCCACTCTCTGCTAGAATAAAGGAGAACATAAAGATAACTTCCTTGCCTATCTCACAAGGTTGTTTGGGAAACTGAATGAAAGAACGTGTAAATGTGCTTTGCAGGTTTTTTGTGAAACAGGAGCAGCTCTTAGTATTCTCGCCTAGCCCTGTCTGTGATGCCCAGGATGCTGCATTACCTCCTTTCCACCCTTGCCCTGAGTATTGGTCCTAGGTAGAAACTGAGGTGAATATACTGAAGGCAGTAAGAATCTTCACCAGGCCCCTCCCAGTCATATCACAAAGTGTTGTGGCTTATTGACAAACACAGACCTCATGTTTCTCTGAGAACCGCCCTGTGAACACCTAGATAGAACTAAGGGTGTGAAATACAAATGTACTATTTGCCTACACTTACGGAAATAAGAGCACACGACACAGTAGATGGCAAGGTGAGGCTTTAAGTCAGAAAGCAACCTCAGCTGAAACAAATGCATAATTATAATTTGATTTCAGAAGTGGAAACATGACCCGAATTCATGCACCTACTGATTAGTCCAAATTCCTGTATTGTTGAAGATGGAGCAGAAGTGGGGGTCCACTGTGGAAGTAAGGAAAAGCATAACAGAACAGGGGTCCCATCCAGGAAGCCATGTCGATGGCTATGGGGAGTTCCACCTTGCTCTTGGGGTGGGACCCTGGCCCTGGGTGGGAATGTGGGGTGATGAGGGTTGTGCTGCACTGGCTATCTGGTGGTAATTGCCAAGGAGAGAGCAGCACGTATATCCTCCCTGTCATCAGGCAGAGCTCTTCAGTGAGGTGGGCTCAGGGAGGGCTCTGTGCTTCTGTTCAGCAGAGCTGCAGCTGCTGCCCAGCTCTCAGGAGGCAAGCTGGACTCCCTCACTCAGCTGCAGGAGCAGGGACAGTGAGGCTCAACCCCGCCTGAGCCATGCCAGCCAACTTCACAGAGGGCAGCTTCGATTCCAGTGGGACCGGGCAGACACTGGATTCTTCCCCAGTGGCTTGCACTGAAACAGTGACTTTTACTGAAGTGGTGGAAGGAAAGGAATGGGGCTCCTTCTACTACTCCTTTAAGGTAAGTTTCTTGCCTGCGATTCTGAACACTGACTTATAACAATGAGACTGCTGGAACTTAAGAGTGTCAATTGAAGTATCATAGCCAGTATTGTGAATGAGTGTTGTTTATTTTCTTTACTAAAAAGGATTTTTAAAAGTCTGAAGTGCTAAAGCAACAAGCTTTAGTGTGCAGAGACCTAGATTGTAGTTTCTTAGGAATACGGGTGGCGTTTTTCTTTCTGATGCTGCTGGTAATGTGTGAATAATGAGTAACATTTATGAGTGAATGATTTTTACTTTCCCCCTTTCCTTAGGTGAAAGCACTTTTAATTAATCCTATAGCAGTACTTGAAATGTCTGTTTCTAGTAGGGGTTAGAGCTATGAGTTTTTTCCTAGGAACACCAGAGATGCGGAAAGCTCACAATCCCCAGGACAGTGACTGATATGATGAGAAACAACATTGAATAAGGCAAGAAGGACGACACTTTCTTTGATGATCCTTTTCATTAAACATCAGTGAGAAATATATTTATTTGAGGGTAGTTGATGATGCCACCATTTGCAACAAATTACCTCCTAGAACAAATGAAAGACAGAGAGTTTGGTGAGTTTCACCTTCAAAGTATCTAAGGGCCACGCTGAGGAAGGATCTTCATTAAGCTAATACTGTATTGTTTCTTATTCTGCAACAAGATCTTGTGGACAGAAATGAACCACGCATTTGGGAAAACAATAGTTTCCTGCTTCTTGCCTCAGAATGCTGGGTAGTCAGGTTATTTCACACCCTGTCTAACGATATGTTTAGTCATTGCAATAATTCACAGGTCTCAAACTGGTCCTTTCCACTGAAGAAAAAAATACTTCAAAAAGATTCTAGTTGTTACTTTGTTGGGTTTTGTTGTTGTTGTTGTTGTTGTTAATCCTCTGTATGTTCTTGAAATGATTTGGTTTTTACACAATGAGGTAGCATTACTGTAACGTCCACCTCCCTACTGGAAGTTCACTTCTTTTGCAAATATTCAGAATAAAACTTTCAGCAGGGTGCTGTCCCAGGAGTCAGACTTAAACTTCCAGGGTCCTAATGATCCTGCAGCAAAGCAGAACCTGAGCAAACCACTCCTCCACTGGCTTCAGTGAAACCCTGTTCCTCGGAATCACCTCCTAATGCATGTGCACATACACAGCCCAGCTGCACAGCTCCATGATGTAGCTTAGAAAGTAAAATTAGAGTTTGTTACCACTTAATGTTGACTGAATAATCCCCTTCATGAAATCAGCCTGCAGACCCAGAAAGTCTGTCTTGGCAGGCTTTGTGCACCCAGGAAGCACAGGACTCCACTCAGTATTGCTGTCTGTGTAGCCTCTTTGATATTCTTAGAACATGACAGCAAGCAGAATGAAGAGAGGCCCTCCATTGCAAAGGGGATAAAATCAGCAATAAGGTGGTTATTCTGAGACTCCGGCAAGAATCAATCTCAGCTGAAATCTCATTTGCCATTTTTTGAATACAGCACCTACAGGGATATTTGGAATATGTGAAGAAACAAATCCCACCTTGCTCTCTATGAGTGTTTGTCCTCTCTAGACTAGCGACATCATCGCCAGACACTAAAGAGAATCACAGCATCTCTAGCTGATTCCTGTTGATATATTTGCAGCAAAACGGCTGGACCACTGCACAAGGAGAAAAGCAGAAAGACAGGAATTGTGTCTGGTCAGGAGCTTAGAATGCTCAGATTCATTATTTGAGAGATACATGTATTGACTAAAACCCTGTGATTTTTAGTTACACAGTGATTAGTGGTGGTATTTGTGAGAACTTAGCTTACATTTCTCAGTGTAACTTTTTTTTCTATGATCCCCTTTGAGCACAAGCAATTTTAATGCATTGTTGATACAGAAATAGTTCTGATGCAAGCCCTTGTTCACTGCAATTCATTTTATCTGACATACTTCTAGAGAAGAAGTTTGAAACCATGCCCCCTTTACTGTCTCCCAGATGTATCCCTTTAATCCCCATTGCCTTCATCAAAAGCAGTAAAAAAAATAGCATGAAAATAAAAATAGCAACAGCAGTAAAAGTCACAGAAATAACAGCAACAACCATACATCTCATTGACTTTGGGCATTCTTGGTGCCAAGAGTCATAGCAAGACTCACTTAGCAAGTGACTTCTGTGAAGTATCTCATTTAATTCTCACAATCCATGGTATATCTTTCCATCCACACCTGCCTTCCATCTTCAACTGTTTATCTCAATTTTACCCAGTCTATAAAGCTCAGCTTGGGTTGCTTCCTCCATGAAGCCCTCCTTGACTCATCCCTCCCTGAGCTTCATTAGTATCACGGACTGTACCTCTCTTCTTGCCACTTAATGCAGCTCTGTCTTAAACTGCTATTTCCATATGCGTTGGCTGAATGTGTTACAGTCCTCAAGCTCCTTGAGTAAAATGAATGCCTTACATTTGTTTCATATTTTCTCTCAGGACCTACCACTATGTTAGTCATACTCAATAAACACTGACTGCATAAACAAATTGTGATGTGGTTTTTCTTCCAATTACCAACATTTTGTCAAATAAGCAACAGAAAGCGTGTATTCCCTGTGACAGAGGTGGGTGGGGGCTCTCATTAACCAAGTTTCCACCCATCAGCCCCTACCCTGTCTGGTCTCTATACTCACCCAGGTCCCTTTCTGCAAGCATGTTCAGCTTGTCCTTAATCCATTTCTAAGCCAGTGAGAACAAAGTCGGGTCTAGATTCCAGTGGGTGGGGTATGGAATTAGCTGAGGCACCATGAGCTGGTACCAACTACCTGGTCCAGCCCTGGGGAATCCGTCTCTATTGCATGGCAGTCTTACCTAGTCTCAGCTGTCTTGCTCAGTCCACTTACCTAGGCTCCTGACTTCGTTTCCCATCTCACATTCTAGTTCTTATCCTCTGAACCCCAAAGCTCTTTCGGGAGGAGACAAAGCACCCCGTCTAGATCTTACTGGCACTTCCTTCACCGGCTTAGAGTCTGTTCCTTCCTCCCACCTCCACCCTTGAATTCTGGCTTCTGCTCTCACCACTCTAACCTACTCTACCTTCCTAAGCATGTGAGGCTCTTGGAAATGAGCAGGGAGGTCTGGGGTGGGTTCACCCATCCCATCTTCTACCATGGGCCTTGTGTAACTAACCCTACATGGTCTTGGGTTCAAGATTCTCAGCTCAGACCCTGGCTCCCTTCACAGTTTCCAGTTTTGTGTACTTTTAAGATCACATCCAGCTCACCTCTTCAAGACCTAGGTCTTGGCATTAAGGAATTATATGCGTTTCAAGAATCTACCAGAGGTTTTCAAGGGGAAATGGGAACAGCTCATCAGAAAATAAATGAGGTATCTGAATATAAGGCTGTCCAAATGCAAAACAAATACAAAACTCTTCACACAGAAAGCCCTTAATTTTGCTGGTGAATTCACCAGCAATGTTTCCTGAATCTCTGATACTTAATGAGAAACCTAATTAGAAGTAACTGGGAGGCAGACCTGTCTTGATTAGTGAATTACCTAAATTATAAAATAATATAAATGAAACTTAGTTTTATTACTCATAGGTGAGCGCAGAAACAAGAACTAAGACTGCTAAATATCACCTAACAACAATCTTTTATTGCACCTCCTTCGGTGGATAGTTACAAGTGATACACAATTAGTCTAACTATTGTTTATATGTAAATGGCTACTTCTAAGTGCTTGAGGGTGATTTGACACAGTTTGTTCCCTTTGTTTGTACACCCTCCCTGCCACACTGCCTTACTGTTAATTTTCTTAACACACTCTTCCTCCATTAATATAACAAGAGCAAATTTCAACTCAACGCATGTCCCAATTATCTCACACTATGCTTTTGCAAGGGAGCTCAAATTAAGAAGCTTAAGTAGACCATGCTTGTTGTCACTACATTTCAGTTGACAACTCATTTCTAAGACCTTCTTCTACCTATCAAGTACTGGCATTTTCACCTGTGACTGTCATCTCAACGGCTCACACCTTTCCAGGGCTTGCTGTTCTCCCTTCCTGCCCTGGCCCCAGGACAGTGTCAGTGATGTCCTTCCTGGAATCCAGAATCCCTCATGTTCCATCCCCCAAATGTATCTCCTGCAATTTGTAACAAGCGGTCTTGCATTTACATCATGCATTTTTTATTCTTTTCTAATTAGTCTCGCTCAATATGTCTCGCTCAGTATGTTCAATTTGAGTTTCTACAGTTGAGTACTGTGGCTGCTCCTAAGGGAATTACTACTAGTTTTGCTTGGTTAAATCATTATTAAATATATTATTCCTTCCTGCCAGTTCTGCTACCCAGACCTAGTGCTCTGCTTTCCAATCCCTGACCCTGGGTAAACTCTACCGTGCAGTGTGTCCAATTTCACTTCACGTAAATGAGAAAGGCTGAGGATGGCACGCAATTTCCAAACTATAGACGCTAGTATTTGAAAAGGAAATCTTCCTCAGCTAAATTTCTCTTTGCATTACTAATACATCTGATGGCAGGAAGCATAATCTTAGCTAATTCAGAATAAACCTAGTCATTGCAGAGCTTTTCAGCCCAAGAAGACTTTTCACATTTTCTGGCTTCGGGAAGCCATCTAACTCCAGGGGCAGTGCTTCTGTAGTGCATTTCTCTCTCTGTGTGTGTGTGTGTGTGTGTGTGTCGGTAGTGCATTTCTCTCTCTCTCTGTGTGTTTGTGTGTGTGTGTGTGTGTATGTGTGTGTGTCGGGGGGGGCAGTGGGGGTAGGGAATGGAAGGTGAAGACAGTCTGATCTAGGGAGGGATCTGAGCAAGTTGGCATCAGCTGAAACAAGACCTGTCTGTCCCTCAGATGTGGTCATCCTCGTTCTGGACTTTCACCTGGGTTCCCATCCGACCTGTGTCAGGCCCACACTGCTTTCTGGGGTAATGTCCCTTGGCCACATTCTCTCCTGGTACAGGGTGCTTGAATCCCTGTCTCTCAATCCCAGCTATAATTTCTGCCTCCTTCCTAGGAATAGAAAGTTTGACTGCTACCAACTTTGGGCTGCAGAAAACAAAATGGAGCATCTCTGGCCCTCTCTCATCCCACATAGCCACCTACACTATACAACTTCCACCTCATGATAGATGGGAAAATCTGGGAGATTGTCCTTCCCTGGTCCCTAAACTGTAAGTGGACCTCAGCGACCTTCCAATCCTGTGCTCCCCAAATGTAGCAAATGTTCTCTCTTCCTCCCCTTTTTCCTGCTAACCCTTGGAGGGGGGCAATCCAATACCTTCTTGTCATTGTCTCAGTTGCCTCACATCTCCCTGGCATCTGACACCACTGCTGTGCCATCAAACCCTTCCATCGCCCTCAGCGACCCCCCTGTCATGGGGAAATTGATGACACAGTGTTCCTCCGAATTTATTATTCCAGGCTCTGTGTTCTGAATGCTCAAAAGTCACACCCTCTTGCAACAGAAAAACCCATTTCTCTTCCAGCTGTTTAAGATATCCTCAAGGAGGTATTTTGAAAGCCCAGTGCTGACTTGTTTCTCTCTGTCTGCATTGATAGAGTAAAGAGTGCACTCTGAGGACAGTGGGGCTGCCTGGGCTGGTGGACAGTGCATCAAAGAAGTGGAAAGAAGTGCATCCATTCATGCTTCACAATGTCGTTCTGCCATCCTTGAAATAATTTCCTGTTGATGAAGTAAGAATGTTTCAAGCCATGCACTCAGGTAGATAAGAAATCTAACCCTATTTTTCTTAAGTAAACTGAGCTTCTCTCTGGACCTCTCAGTCCCCCAAGTAAACTCAGGCTTTTGAGCTTTCTCCATCATTTCAATGAGTCAGTGTGGCTCAGAGAGCAGGCTTTACAGCCAGACTTCTGGGGTCAAATCCCAGTGCCACACCATCTAGCAGAGCGACTTTGGGCACTTCCACCGGTGTCTGAGTTTCCTCATCCAACAAACAAAGCTAATAATTGCATGTCCTGTAGAGAGTTGTTGTGAATAGTTAAGTGAGAGAATGCTTGTATAGCCTTAAAGAACAGCGAGCGGCCCCCAATAGTGTTCATTATTCATAATTAGAGTCCCAGGAATTCGTCATTCCACTCTTTTCTCAAGACAACTACTGAGAGGTGAGGAGGCAGCATTAGCTGTAAGGAAGAAGTTTCGGAAGATGCTGAGAGAGACCACTGCAGGTGGAAGCACTTCAGGACAGCTTTGAAATGCAGGTGGTCCTCAAGCAATGGTTGTGAATTAAGCTGTTTCTTTTCTTTTAAAAAAAAATGAGACCATGAAAATGTAGAGTAAGATATAGATATAGAGGGAAAATTTCCATTTCTTACTTTGTCATTCTGATATTATGTCTAGCTATTATCTAAGCAAACTTAATGGCCCACTACATGAAAGGCTATTTGCAGAAAGAGCAAATTATGCCCTATCTGGAGAAAGAAAGAAATGGCTTCTTCTCTGATACAAAGATTTTCCAGGCCACAGATGGCAAAATCACCCAAGGTCATGAGGAAGTTGTAAGGAATAATCAAGGTTCTTGTTTTCCCACTTAGGCAATATTGATGGCTGCCTAAAAATGATAGATCTATTACTCTTGTCAGCACTTTACAGTTTGCAATATGATTTCACAATATCACCTTTGAACCTCCCATCAGCTCTAGGGGGATTTAAAATAGCACTCTTTTTCTTTGAGCAGATATGAAACTAAAGTCTGAGAGAAGTTAAAGGTGTAAACTTCCTAAAAGTTAAGATAAGGTAAAAATAAAATAAGAAAGAAAAGAAAGAGAATTCTGAGCTGATTTTGGTCTGGATAGGTTAAGCTCTCCAACAGTAAAAAACAAACCCTAAATCTCCGTGGTTTAACACACCAGAGGTTTATTGTTCCCTCATATCACAGTAGCAAACAGTTCAACTTTTAGCTATACCTTCTAGAACAAGTGGCTTCCAGGGGAGATGGTAAACTTTCTCTGGTTGGCTTTGGCCTGAAATGACACATGACTTTGACTGAGTTCCTTTGGCAAGAATTAGTTACCTCGATGGGCAAGAGAAACGCCCCCAGGGTCGAGGGTATAGTGCATGGCTTTAAAGATTTGATCCTTACCTTCTGGCAGATAAAACCCAAATCCTTGGGCCTGGCCTACTGGCCTTTCACATTCTGACCCAATCACCTTCTCTACTCCTCTCTTCACATCCTGGACCACGTTGTATTGACTGTCTTACCATAGTCTGAGGATACAGGGTCCTGTTTACCTTTTCTGGAAATGCCTTTCTCACACCTTTTTCTTCTGATACCATGCTAACCTTAATTGCCTTCTCTTCTGGGAAGGCTTCAGAATAATTCAGTAGTCCAGCATCATCACATCACTACCCTTCTGCTCCTAAAGCACTTAGAATCTCTGTGCAACATGGTTCTCCTCTTGACATGCATGTTGACCTACATATACACACACACATGCATACACACAAGCCATGAGCACATACACATGGACACATACAAATACACAGTGACAGACACACATGCCCACACACACACAGACTAGATGTCAGTTATTTAGGGACACCTTTAGATCCTACTATTCCTAGTACAGTGACTGACACATAGCAGATAAAAGGTCAATAAATATTTTGTTGAATGAAAGAGTATATCAAGAAATAATCTGTAAAACAAGTTTACTGCTAATATCTCAATAAGTTCATGTGAATGAATTTGGGTAGATAAAGTCTTAATCCTTATTCACCAACCATTTGGCTTGAATTTATAGGTGTCATAATTTGGGATTCGTGACATCACAGTAAGCCATGTTCTATATTATTTAGTACTGATGAGGAATAATGATGATGCTATCGGATTTTGGGAAAAATCAGTAGGATTGGTGAGTAGAGGCACTACAAGAGCCTGGAAAAGGGAAAGGGAAAGAGAACAGGTTTCTGTAACCCAGGATACCATCTGGTTGAAACAATACTTAGTTTCAACCTCCTTCTCACTTTCCCAGCTAAGTACTCACTCTCCTAGTCTCCCTTACAGTTAAAGGTAGCACAGTTTGGGAAGCTTAATTGGAAGTCTCTGAGATTTCTAATAAAGGTTTTTCCTTTTCTGATAAAAGTGGAAAGATATTACTGGCATTCTGATGTCCCCCCGACTCGAATTCAGACACAACGCATGGAGCTGCAGCAGTCATTTTGTGACCACAGGAAAAAAAAGCCAAGGGAATCTTAGCAAATTGAGTTCAGCAGCAACATATCTTCAGATTTCTTATTATACGAAAAAAAAAGTTAAATCTTTGTTTAAGCCACTGCTAAGCTGAATACTTTCCTAATTGATATAAATACTAAGTGTAATATGACATTGACAGTATTGAAGCCAAGATCTTAAAATGTGGCCCCCAGAGAGTCAAGCAGACATTGCATTATTACACATTTGGAGGGTACAGAGGCTGACTCTGCCCATGGTTTTTGTCCGGTTATTATCTACATTACAAAGAGATTGAATAGATTCTTATAAAGACTGATTCGGACTAGACTGTATGGTTTTGAGTAACCAAGAAAGTAAAAGTTTCTCCCCCGCTCAAAGAAAAGGGCCTTACATTTTTCAAATGATTCTCTACATTCCAGATAATAACAATGCCATTCACTTATGTAATTTTATGAAAAAATACTAAAACCATTCTGAAAACATCAGCTCAAAAAACTACCCAAAACATTTGCTCATTTTTTCATGATGGCTCAATAAGAAGATTTTTTTATTCTCCTCCAAAAAGCATAAGGAATCACATCCTTTCCCGACAGCTTAAAACATCCAAGCAAAATGTGAGCTGGAGCCATGGGCTCTGGATCTGGCAGCCAGTTTTATGCTGTGGGACCCTCAGCACACCACAGGGCTGCTCTAGCCCCAGGCATTTCTGCCCTGGGTGCAGAACAATAGCCACCATTCCTGCCTGGATGGTGAAGTAGGAATGGAGCCAGTTCTCATGTGGGAGGAAGAGTTTTGAGAGACAGGAGAAAGCGGGGTAGTCATGGAGGAGTTCTGCTTACTAATCTGTGACAATCCTCTCCAAGCCCAGAGAAGGTGGGAGGTAGGGGAGGACTGATGCTCTTCCCCATCAAAGGCCAGTCTCCCAGACTCTCCATTCATCCAGCTTCTTCACCCTCCTGGCCATTTACACTTTCCCCGCCTGTCCATTTACTCAGATTCTCCACCTTTCCAGACACTCCATCCTCAAAGACTCTCCACCCACCCAGGCTAGTCATGCACTGCTAAAGATAAATAAAAAAGAAACTTCCTGGGACTCTTTCCTCCTTCTAAAGACAGGAGTAGGTGGTTGGAAAGGAATAAGATGCAATCATAACTTTGACAAGACTCACAAGAACCCTCATGAAGATTCGTTGCCCTCTCACAAGCCTCTCTTTTCCCAGCCTTATCTGCTTGCCCTCATCCTTACCAGGGCATTCAGCTTGGACTTTGCATGCTCAGTTTTAAAAAAACATTTCTTTCTCCCCCTTTCTCACCAACCCTCTTTTATCTCATCAGAACTTCTTTCTTCAATAAACTGATTCCAAGTATTAGCAAAAAAACCATTCCGAGTAAAAGAGTTCTGAGTTCCATTCCTCAAGTGTCTCTTCTTATAACCCCCCTAACGCATGTTAGGGGGGTTAATGTTAATGTAAAATAAACTCCTACTCCTCATGCCCTCTGGACAGAGTCTAAAGGATTCTTGGAGTTCCTTAAAGAAGCCAAAACACTTTTGCTGGGCTACAGCCACGATTCGCCAAGACCTCTGAATTAGACCCAAGATATCCCCACAGCACTCAGAATTCCATTCACATACAGATATTGAACGAAGGTATTCACACAAGGAGCATTATTCACAAGTCATAATTTAATAAAAAATGAAAGGGAATATTGTGAGTGCTCAAATGCAGGTTTCTAATCTTTCACCTATTATTGTAGACTCTAACCCTTGGCAACACAGAACAACCCATGCAGATAGAAGATATTCTTTTGGCTAAGAATACATTTATTCCCTTTCCAATGTATTTAATCCCTTTTCAGGACTTTTGGTCTAGGTTAAGATTAAAATGCAAAGGGTATTCAAGAACACAGAAACTATCAGCCTAAAATAAAACTTAGAATAATGTAATGAATGCAATTCTATCAAGCCACTCAGTCTTTTCTATTGATTATTTCATTCATTAATCAGGTTAAGCTAGCTTATGCTGAGGAAACAAATAACTGGATATTCTCAGTGGGTTAAAATCATAATATTTTAATGTTTGTTTCCTACTCATGTCCCATGTCCATCACAGGTGGGGACTCCGTGTATTGTAATCTCTCAGGGAACCAGCTGATGGAAGCCCCATGTCAACACAGGCTTCCATAATACTGAAGTCAGAAGAGCAAGAGCTAGACAGATACAAAGTAACGAACTTTGCCCTGGCTCTCATAAGCTTCTGCCCAGAAATAAAACACATGACTTCCACTCACTATTCATTGGCCAAAGTAAGTTCATGGTCACGTCTGATGTCAGTGGAGCAGAGAAATGTAATCCTCCTGCTGGGAAAGGCAGGGAATCTTGGTGCTCAGTAATGTCTAATGCAACTACTAAAGCTCTGAGACAGGCATTATCCTCTTTGATTTAGAGAAAAGAAAAGTGAGGCTCTGAGAAGATAAGTTCACATAATAGTTAATAATCCAAAATTTTAACCCAGATATGGGTTAAAATTATAACCCAGATAACGTGCATGCTCTTTCCACCATATCAGAACTTCCCAAAGGTTGTTCCACAGAACTCTAATTATGAGAGTTCTTAAGCAGTTGTCAGGGGGATGTGGAATAAAGATCTTGGGAAGCACCACATATTATACATCATTATATACTTAGAGGATGCATTCACCTATTTAACTCTCTGAGAAGTCTTATGGTAAATAAACTTGTTTATGGTGGCTCACGCCTGTAATCCCAGCACTTTGGGAGATCAAGGCGGGTGGATCATTTGAGGTCAGGAGTTTGAGACCAGCCTGGCCAACATGATAAAACCCCATCTCTACTAAAAATACAAAAATTAGCCGGGCGTGGTGGCAGGTGCCTGTAGTCCCAGCTACTCAGGAGGCTGAGGCAGGAGAATTGCTTGAACCAGGGAGGCAGAGGTTGCAGTGAGCCAAGAACGCACCACTGCACTCCAGCCTGGGCGACAGAGCGAGACTCTGTTTCAAAAAAATAATAATAAAAAGAAAAAGAAAGAAAGAAAAGAAACTTGTTTAATTCTTTAACATGCATTTTCCAAATCTATTTGACCACAGAGCATTACAATATTACCTCTAATAATGATCACTGGCACACACTTCAGAAAACACTCTGCTACATTATGTGCTTTCCCGAAAGAACCTATCAGATAACCTAACAGAACTAGCTCTTTGAGCAGATGAGGCCCAGAGAGGTAAAGTGACCTTCTCAAGGTTACATAGCTGGTAGATGGTAGAACAAGAACAAGAACTGCAGTCTCTAAATATCCAAGTTGGAACTTCTGCTCAGCTGTTGAGAGGATCGTGAAAAAATGAGAGTGTTTTATAAACTGGAAAGCGCTATTCGAATTTAAGATAGCATTAATTCTCTAGGCGAAGCATTACTGAAATACATAGAACACGTGGAAGGACATGCAGTGCTTCAAGATAGGAAGATTAAATTTAGTGAAGATGTCAATTCTTCCCAAATTAGCATATAATGTTTGAAACAATTTTAATCAAAACTTCAATGTGATTGTTTTAAATTGATTAAATAATTTGAAATTTTCATTTTAAAAATAGGTGAGAAAAGCTCAGAAATTTGAACACAAACAACTATGGGGAAGAAAGATGTTTCCCTATTAGTTATTAATAAATGTATATCCACAGTAAGCAAAACATTACAGAACTAGCAAAATGATTGACAGATGGATCAATAATAACAAATAGTTTGCCCTGAAAATAAAGTCCTGGCACATATATGAACTTAATGTTACAAAGAAACTACCATAATTAGTAAAAAAGGAACTAATATTTTTGCAACAAAAGTCGTGGGTGAGTAATAGTTCTTATATAAAGTTGTAAGGTAAATCTCAGCTAGATTGCGGAACTAAATTTTCACAAAATAGCCAGAAAAATTATATAATGATGACACTAATTTTAGGATTAGCAAGCATTACTCAAGCCTAAAAACAAAAATTTAAAGGGAAACAACAAACTCAGAAAATTATTTGCAATAAAAATAAATATATAATATTATAGCTAATAGTATATACATTAATTATATAAAAATATAACATGGTTAAAGTCCTTAATACATAAAGAGCCCTTGAGGGAAAATAAATAATATTTCTAATAGAAAAATGGGCATGGGAAATAAAAACAATTTTAGATTAAATACAAAGTTAAAAGAATGTGTGAAAAAATATTGTTTATTAGTGGTCTGAACAATACAAACTCAATAATTCATCATAATATGAGATATATCAAATAAAGATGAAAGGAAAATAATATATAAAGCACAGAACAGTTCTGTAAAACTTTGTGGGAGAGTAAATCAGAACAACTTAACCCAATTTTTCTGGAGAACAATTTGGTAATATACAGCAAACTTAAATGATGTATTCAGACATTGCTTAGTAATTCTACTTGTAGGATTATACCATAAGTATACTAAAGAAACATTCAAAGACAGAAACAAAGACTGCATTAAGTTGTTTTATTAAAAAGTAAGTTTCTAACAATGGAATAACAAAATTGTGATATAACCATAGAATCGAATATTAAGGAATATTATGCAACTATAATAACCATTTCTCTTTGTGCAATGTTAAAGGTTTTTAAAAGCACAATAAATATAATATATTTCAAGTTTTATATATACTCATAAAATATAGAAGAAACAAATACCAAGATGGAAAAGTAAGAAATTCCCTCTGAAAGTTACTTTGCAGATGATTTTTATTTTATCTTTGTGTAAAACCTTACTATATCTTCTAGAGTGAGCACGTATTACATTTATTATTCTAAACAACAAAATAACCATGTAAGATACACCATGCCACCTCTCAAATAAATTGTGTGCATTGTATTTCCATGAGAGTAAATAGGAAGAATCTATTTACTCTGCAGAAGCCCAGAAATGAACCCAAGCAAGCAAGGCTTGCATGACCCAGAGAGCACATTAAGGGATCCAGAAATGCAGGCAAGGGAACAAGACAGCTAATGAAAACCAAGGCAGATGACTGGCTGTATGAATTGACTGCACACCAACTCATTAGCCTTTTACATTTTGCTACCCAACCACCCAACTTAGCTGCACAGAAAACAAAGCTTGCAAGAGTAGCAATTCCAGACTCTGTAGCAGGAATCCTTCTGCTGAGCCTCTCTCATGCCCCCTCCCCTACTGTTCTCATCTCCCAGGATGTTCAACTCTATTCCCTGGTCCTTACATCTGCTTCTGCTCATCCATGTGTTCGCTCCTCCTGGTTTCTTTTGGCTACTTGATTTTGAGCCTCCCGCATGGATTTTTAAATATCAGGTCCAAGCCAAAGTGGGCCCCCAGGGGAAAGTTTCTCAGACACTTTCCCTTTTTATTAGTACCTCCTTCCTGAAGGTTTATTATTTTAATTATGTGGATCATCAGGAATAATACATTCTGGGTATTTTTATTATATAGTAATTACTTTGGTTCCTACGACATTGTAGAGATTTGGACTTAATTTGCTCAAATGTTAGTTTTCCATATTTCAAGAGTCTAGAGCTTAAATAGCAATTTAAATGTTAATCTCGTTCTTGTTATATAGCTGACATTTCATTCGTTTATTCAGCAAATATTAATTACTACATAGACTTGAAGCCCAGTGGGTTTCCAAATGATTTCTAACATCTGTGGTTTGCTATATTATGGGAATTCAGATGGAATCCCAGAATTTAATTGTTTCAAAGCTTTCAATACATGCTATTAGTGGTTAATTTGGAAGTCCTCTTGTGATCCAAGAACAAATTGCAAGAAGAGATTCACATTAAAATGATTGCAGAACATTGGCATTTCTGTTTCTGGTGAAATTCAAGGATTCACCAGTAACCAGAAAACTGAATTCGAAAGTAATGCAAATGCAGTCCCACATGCCAAGCCCTGATCGAAATGAGAACGTTTAGGATGTGGGAGATTAACATTGTTAATAAAGCATGATCTACGGCCCATGGTACCCATGATAAAAACTCTAAACCAATGACTATGTCTTTCCGGTCAGAGTAGAAATGACTAATGCAGTTATTCAACATATCCTGGAGACTAAACTGAGAAATCAATGTCAGGCAGTAATCCAGAGTCTACTGAATCGCTTTCCTGTACAGTCCCAATCTAAAAGTGCTAGTATTACATTCCGTCACTTGTAATGATGGTGTTGAGAGGTAAGGCAAAGGCAATTCAGGTGAAGACAACTGAGGAAGATAGCAGATGGACAAGAATTTCTCCTCTTGACAGCACATTCTTCTAACTCAGGACAACGACACAGGCCCTGGACCCTGTCCCATTATTGAAATAATTGGCTTCCAAACCGAGCTCCAGCTTCTCATTGTAAACTTTTCTCTGCTGTTACTACCCCAAAAGTGCCTGAATGGCCACTATCTGTCCTCACTAACCTGCGGTTCTCACTCTCTGCCTTCACTTACGCTGTTGCCAGGCACCCTACTTCTCAGCTTGGCTACTTCTACTCATTGTTTCAGACTCAGCTCGCATAACAGTCTCTCTAGGCTATACCTGTTGACCAACAATGACCAGTCCCTCCCCAGGTTCTCTTACATGTTCCTTATTTGGGTTTCTACAACATCTTTATCATAGAAGTTCACAGAAGAAATGGATAAATTCCTTGACACATACACTCTCCCAAGACTAAACCAGGAAGAAGTTGAATCTATGAATAGACCAATAACAGGATCTGAAATTGTGGCAATAATCAATAGCTTACCAACCAAAAAAAGTCCAGGACCAGATGGATTCACAGCCGAATTCTACCAGAGTTACAAGGAGGAACTGGTACCATTCCTTCTGAAACTATTCCAATCAACAGAAAAAGAGGGAATCCTCTCTAACTCATTTGATGAGGCCAGCATCATCCTGATACCAAAGCCTGGCAGAGACACAACAAAAAAAAAGAATTTTAGACCAATCTCCTTGATGAACATTGATGCAAAAATCCTCAATAAAATACTGGCAAACCGAATCCAGCAGCACATCAAAAAGCTTATCCACCATGATCAAGTGGGCTTCATCCCTGGGATGTAAGGCTGGTTCAATATACACATCAATAAATGTAATCTAGCATATAAACAGAACCAAAGACAAAAACCACATGATTATCTCAATAGATGCAGAAAAGGCCTTTGACAAAATTCAACAATGCTTCATGCAAAAACTCTCAATAAATTAGGTATTGATGGGACGTATCTCAAAATAATAAGAGCTATCTATGACAAACCCACAGCCAATATCATAATGAATGGGCAAAAACTGGAAGCATTCCCTTTGAAAACTGGTGCAAGACAGGGATGCCCTCTCTCACCACTCCTATTCAACATGGTGTTGGAAGTTCTGGCCAGGGCACTTAGGCAGGAGAAGGA
Source organism: Pongo pygmaeus (assembly GCF_028885625.2). Classification (NCBI taxonomy): domain Eukaryota; kingdom Metazoa; phylum Chordata; class Mammalia; order Primates; family Hominidae; genus Pongo; species Pongo pygmaeus. The sequence continues at coordinate 51,805,074 of NC_072379.2, read as the reverse complement.
AATAAAGGGTATTCAATTAGGAAACGAGGAAGTCAAACTGTCCCTGTTTGCAGACGACATGATTGTATATTTAGAAAACCCCATTGTCTCAGCCCAAAATCTCCTTAAGCTGATAAGCAACTTCAGCAAAGTCTCAGGATACAAAATCAATGTACAAAAATCACAAGCATTCTTATACACTAATAACAGACAGAGAGCCAAATCATCCCATTCACAATTGCTTCAAAGAGAATAAAATACTTAGGAATCCAACTTACAAGGGACGTGAAGGACCTCTTCAAGGAGAACTACAAACCACTGCTCAATGAAATAAAAGAGGATACAAACAAATGGAAGAACATTCCATGCTCATGGGTAGGAAGAATCAATATCATGAAAATGGCCATACTGCCCAAGGTAATTTACAGATTCAATGCCATCCCCATCAAGCTACCAATGACTTTCTTCACAGAATTGGAAAAAACTACTTTAAAGTTCATATGGAACAAAAAAAGAGCCCGCATCACCAAGTCATTCCTAAGCCAAAAGAACAAAGCTGGAGGCATCACGCTACCTGACTTCAAACTATACTACAAGGCTGCAGTAACCAAAACAGCATGGTACTGGTACCAAAACAGAGATATAGATCAATGGAACAGAACAGAGCCCTCAGAAATAACGCAGCATATCTACAACTATCTGATCTTTGACAAAACTGAGAAAAACAAGAAATGGGGAAAGATTCCCTATTTAATAAATGGTGCTGGGAAAACTGGCTAGCCATATGGAGAAAGCTGAAACTGGATCCCTTCCTTACACCTTATACAAAAATTAATTCAAGATGGATTAAAGACTTAAACGTTAGACTTAAAACCATAAAAACCCTAGAAGAAAACCTAGGCATTACCATTCAGGACATAGGCATGGGCAAGGACTTCATGTCTAAAACACCAAAAGCAATGGCAACAAAAGCCAAAATTGACAAATGGGATCTAATTAAACTAAAGAGCTTCTGCACAGCAAAAGAAACTACCATCAGAGTGAACAGGCAACCTACAAAATGGGAGAAAATTTTCGCAACCTACTCATCTGACAAAGGGCTAATATCCAGAATCTACAATGAACTCAAACAAATTTACAAGAAAAAAACAAACAACCCTATCAAAAAGTGGGAAAAGGATATGAACAGACACTTCTCAAAAGAAGACATTTATGCAGCCAAAAGACACATGAAAAAATGCTCATCATCACTGGCCATAAGAGAAATGCAATCGAAACCACAATGAGATACCATCTCACACCAGTTAGAATGGCAATCATGAAAAAGTCAGGAAACAACAGGTGCTGGAGAAGATGTGGAGAAATAGGAACACTTTTACACTGTTGGTGGGACTGTAAACTAGTTCAATCATTGTGGAAGTCAGTATGGTGATTCCTCAGGGATCTAGAACTAGAAATACCATTTGACCCAGCCATTCCATTACTGGGTATATACCCAAAGGACTATAAATCATGCTGCTATAAAGACACATGCACACGTATGCTTATTGCAGCACTATTCACAATAGCAAAGACTTGGAACCAACCCAAATGTCCAACAATGATAGACTGGATTAAGAAAATGTGGCACATATACACCATGGAATACTATGCAGCCATAAAAAATGATGAGTTCATGTCTTTGTAGGGACATGGATGAAATTGGAAATCATCATTCTCAGTAAACTATCGCAAGGACAAAAAACCAAACACCGCATGTTATCACTCATAGATGGGAATTGAACAATGAGAACACACGGACACAGGAAGGGGAACATCACACTCTGGGGACTGTTGTGGGGTGGGGGGACGGGGGAGGGATAGCATTAGGAGATATACCTAATGCTAAATGACAAGTTAATAGGTGCAGCACACCAGCATGGCACATGTATACATATGTAACTAACCTGCACATTGTGCACATGTACCCTAAAACTTAAAGTATAATAATAATAATAAATATTTAAAAAAATTTTTAAAAAGAACATAAAAAAAAGAAGTTCACATTGAAAATTCTGGTTGACATACCTGCCTCCACCATCAGACTAGAAGCTCCTTGTCTTAGCCTCCCTTATATCCCCAAAGTATGTTGAACTTTGATACTAGATTCTCAGAAATGTTTATGGGATCTGATTGTACAGATTACAAACCAGTATAATCATGTCTCCAGCTCCATGATTTTCAGGAGAGTTTCCCACTTCTGGCCTGAGTGTCATTTCTACACCAACATGTAAGCCAAGGCTCTCTCCTCAGGGTAAATGCCTTTCCCTCTGCTATACTACATGGGAGTTCACAGATTGACTCTCAGTTCACAACTACTTGGAACAATCGTGGTCCACAGCCCCACTCTCCAATTCAACAAGCCTAGGCTTCAACTGCACCTCCCATCCCATCCATGTTCTCTATTCTTCATGAAAGACAGCCTCTATCAGCTTTTCTTGCCAGTCTCCAGACAGGTCTAGAGGCATTGCAGAGGATGCAATCTCTCTCCATTCCTGTTCTAGACCCTTGTTAAAGTGATATGAAAAGACTTACAAAGGTAGTAAAACTTGAGCTAGCAACCAAATTTATATGTAGCTTTATACAGGTTTCTTTTTTGTGAATATTTTAAAAATCTTGTCATACATATTTTCATAATTGAGTGTTATAGCTGATGACAATCCTGGGTAATCCGGGATAGAATCCCCATAGTTCATGGTAAAACAGTTAGAAAATGTAAATGCCAACAGGAGGTCGTGATGACAATAATTCAACTGTATTTGCAAGCAAGCCTCCCAGTTGGGTTACTCAGGGGTTGATGGCAGGGGAGTGGAGGAGAGATAGATTTTAAAAAGGGGCATCATCAGAAGGAGATGGTTGTTGGGGAGAAAAATGGCAGGCCCTCCTGAACTAGCCCAGTCCTACCTTCAGGCCTCCTTGTTGACCTTGACTGGTTATTTGACCACCTGGCATTGCTTCTGTAGCAGCAGGTAGGGTGAGATGTGGGAAGAAGTTGGGGTGACCTCCTGAATGACAGATTACCAACTGTGCAGCTACTGCCCAGGGGTCACCAAATCCTCACATCATGTCTCATTCTCCAAGTCTAATTAAGCAGCTTCAGGAACACAGAACTTTGCTATCTGCTCCTACCTGTTTCACTTAAAATCAGGTGCCCATGTATGCCTCTGTGTTACACTGTGACTGATCCCTAATAAAATAGAGATTTTCAATCTTTGCATGTGATACTGCCAACTCACCTAAGCAAATTAATGAGGTTTTGAGTAGGCCTCAGAGCCTGGTGCTGTGAATGATGGAAGCCACACAAGTCTCAGTGACAGGGCAGTTGAATTTCATTGTCTTCTCACTGAGAAGTGACACCAAATCATTGAAACCTTTTTTCTTATACTTTATTTCCTATCTTGGAAAATAGCAGATATTTGCTCCTTCCTGTGTTGGATATATTCATCTTCAACATCACATACATAACAACCTTCCTAAAACAAACCCTGAAAACATGAGGGGCACAGAAAGCTTTGTGACTCCCAGGACAGCTGATGTAGCTGCATCTGGTGTGACATTTATCACTACTGTTGTGTGGAGGCCACATGTTGCCATAGAGTCCCTTCATTTCTCCAATGCATGGACCTTATGCTCAGTCCTGGGGGAGACAGTCATGAATCCAACCCAGCCCCGGAAACCCAGCTTCAGGCAAGTTTTGGCTCAGAAAGAAAATGAAGATTTGTCTCTCCCTTGAACATTGAAAGTAAATGAGGCAACTTCACTATCTTCAAGCCAAAATTGGGGCAGAAAACTACTAGAGTAAGCAGGGCATGGTCTTTCCAGTTAAGCAAAGCTACATTCAAATCCCAGCTCCATCACCTAATGAGCCAGTAACCCAGGTAAATAACTTCTCTGAGCTTCATTTCCTTACCTATAAGATTGAGGACAGTGATAACTCATTGGTCAGGTTGTGATGGTTAAGTGAGCAATATGTAAGCCTTCTTAAATGATGCTTGGCACATGGCAATCAATCAAAAATATTTATTGTGCACCTACTACATACATTACAAACTCAGTAAGCCATGTACTGGATTAATGTGATTCCCTCAAATTATTTCATTCCCTTTCACCCTATAATTGTTAAAGATACTTAGGCTTTTTTTCTTCCAGTTTTCAGCACCTAACTGAAAAAGGAGATCATTATTCCTTGGATCTGGATAAATCCAGACTAGCCTGACAGATCCAGAATCAACTAGAGTAACTAATGTCTTGTATTTCCTGAGATAATTCCCATTTCAAATAACCTTTTCTGTGATTCTTGTAAGTAGCCTTGCACTTGTCATCAACCATGTTTCCATCTGACAGAGATTTATTAAGCACCTTCTATGGGCCAGACAGTTGCCAGGGGTGGAGTTGTGACCCAGGCTTAGTGCCTGCCAGCATGGGCATCCTTTTGGCTCTGGAAGCATGGCTTATGGAGTCACATCCCAGCTATCAGCCCTGTGGCAGCATCACCATCATCAAAGGAACCCTGCAATTCATCTTTCTAAATCCCAATTTGCAATTCTCCAAGTCTGCAGAAAACTGATGTCACTGTGTAGCCTGACTAACTTGAGGTTAAAAGCCAATCAGTCATGTGCCAGCAACCACGTAATTGAGCTGAGAACAGGCCAATCTTTAGTTATTGGAACATTTTAAATACATTTCTTTTTTCCACTCAGTATTGGACCATCTGGCTGGAATTTTGCCTCACATCACCACTAGGGGGCATTTTATGCCCAACTATATTCTGCAATAGTTTGGGGATGGTGTTGGGATACCATCAGCACAGTGTGGTGGGGGGTGGGTAGGGAGAATGCTTCTTAGGCTTAGTGAAATTCCGATAGACTGGTACCGAAAATAGGGTGAACAGGGTGAATTCAAGCATCACTCTGAAAAGGTAGTGAGTTAGTTATCACCCCTCAAATGTACATATGTAGTCCACAAACCTAAGGGAGGAGATAAACCAATTTTTATTGCATATCTACTATGTAACAGGCACTGAGCTAAAAATCTCCATCTTCATCATCTTATCTACCCATCACAACTATCCTGAGATAGGTTTTGTCTTCATCTTCATTTTACAAATAAGAGGTCAGAGAGGTTATCACTTACAACCTATCACACATCCAACAAGTAGCAAAAACTGAGTCCAGGTCAGGTTGCTTTCAAAGCCTATCAATTTTTCTTCCATGAGGCTCACCTGGTTGTGATATTCTCACTCCTCTGAAATTGTTTCCTCAATCCCCATTACCATGACTCTCCAGATTATCCTGGGATTTGTGTGTGTCTCTGTGTGCCTGTGGGTGGGGAGGGGGACATGCACGCGTAATAAGGCTGTGAATAAAGGAGCAAGCAGCTGACTGTTTTCATACTTAATGACCCTTGTACTACTCAGTGAAACAGGATTTAAACTTGACTGAGTATAACTTATACACTCAACCTGTTTTATTCTCTTGTAGCATCAACACCTTACACTGTGTCTGGCACAGAGTAAGCAATTAACAGATATTAGATGAATTCATAAACAGATATATCAACATGGCTCTTAGGAAGACCCCAAAAGCATTTGCCCGAGGAGGCTTCCTACATCTGGAAGCATTCTGAAGCCCATGGAGTAAGGTGAAATTATCTTCCAACAGAAAACTCCAAAAGATGTGGAGGTGGGGAGGGTTTGATTTATAGGATTTGCTCAGCCTGCCCTAGAGACATCAGTCAGTCGAAGGAAAATAGGCCCCAACCTGTTTACAGAGCTCCTTGGACTTACCATCCCAAAGCATAGTCCAAGAACAAAAGCCCAGTCCAAGCGATCACTAACTCACCAGCCCCGGGGAATGATTTCCAATTCACTGATACATCAAACCAGGGTGATTTGATATGCAGTGCTTGTCACTCTGAACTTCCAACAATGCAGATCTGAGCCCCGGGACTACTTTGAAAAGACTGGATCCCTTGGCTCGGATTGTACTCTACAAACATGAAGAAAGCAGCCATTTTCTGCCCACTGGGGACCGGAAGGCTCTTCCATTAGACAGAAACTTTATTTCTGGAAATGTGAACTTTGCTGCCAGAGTCATAAATGCCGACTCTCTATGTGAAAAGCAGACCATTTACTCACTTCAGCATTGATTTTCTGGAAACATGGCCTGCCTGTACTTACATGAGGAAAGGAGAACATGAAAGAGAGATATAGTCTGAAAATGTAACATTGACTTCCAATGCAAAACTACCCTGAGTTCACTTATTTTATTGTCTTCCTCTTTCCAGTTCTCATCCAAAAGGCTATCAGAATGTAATTTCAGTTGAAAACGCTTCCATATCAGAAGTAGAAAATAGGGAAGGTCGATAACTTTCCTATTCCCTTCCACCTGCTGGAAAACTGGAGGAATGTCCATGAGGTGTAGAGTAGGTAAGACATTCTAAGGGAGGGGCTGACAGATTCCTCTGTTCTCTGACAGGAAGTAAAGGCCTTCCTGGGGAGGTCAGTAGAGAAGAGACCAGCCCCAGGGGATTCCACTACTCAGAGTCCATCCACTGAGACTGGGGCTATCTCCAGTGAGCAAATTTCTGTGGGAGGTTCACTGAATGCTGCAGACCTCACAGAAGAGGATTGTGGCCAGTGCCTTCTCCCAGCTAAAGGAGTGTGGACAGCTGGCTAAGTAAAACTTGGGCGAGGCCATGGATGGTGCCAGTGAAGACAGAGCC